>NC_083764.1:59835164-59842664 GCF_963514075.1 Conger conger | reverse complement strand
TCCGTTTGGAGGGGCCCGTGTCCGTCCAGGGGGGCGATGTCCACGATCACATCCACCTGGAAGGCACTGTGATAGAGAGGGGAAGAGAGAAAGGGAAAGAGAGAGGGAAAGAGAGTGAGAAGAATTTAAAAAAACATACCCAAAGCCAAGGGTTGTGAATATATCAAGACGTTGTCCATGTTATCATGTCTCCTGTGTCTGGCCAACTGACTATAAAGCACCACATACTCCCAGAAAAACTGAACACCTGTGGAGCAGGTTTCCTGCTAAGGAACAGGCGGAAGGTGTTACGACCGGTAAAGGAACCGGATGCAAACCACAGGGATGAGCAAAAATCGTAGTCTTCATCCGGGTAAAAACGGGAGCATGCAATGACACAGACTGGGATCAGACAGGGAACCTATGAATGTAATGAAATCGGACATACATAACCAGGCAATATAATGAGACAGACAGGAACATAATAACAGAAGGATTTTCACACAACATGGTGGCTTCAGACCCTTTAGTTTGTGCTGGGACACTTTTTTTGGGGGATCCTTCAGCAATTACCGAGGTGCAATGTGCTCTGGGAGAGAGGTTCTTTAAGACGTAGTTCTTTAAGACACTCACTTCCTCAATATTATTTTAACCTAGAGAGATCCCAAAGGCTTCTCACACAATCCGATACAGAGATTTTCAATACTCTGTCCAGGCCTGGTCACACATTTTTGTACATTAGCATAGGGACTATAGCCAAAAGAACCCCCAAATGACCATAAAACTGCGTAATTGAAAATGAAGTCTAAACCAAGAATAAAAACCACACACACACACACACACACTTAAACGCACGCGCACACACACACATGTGCATGTACACACACAGATCAAACAGCTTTATCAAGCAAATTAGTCCTGAAATGTGAATAAAACTGTTACTGGAGGGTGGCGTGTCCAGACAAAGGTCACATATCAGTTGTAATTACAACTTGGCAAACATAGTTGTTTTTCATGCTTTAAATTATACAAAAGAAATATCTCCAATTATTTATGAAGTGTCTTAAAACACAGCCAGACTGCTACGGACTAGACTGCCAAAAAGCAGTGGTATTTCAGAGCTAAGGATAGGAGCTAGGATTTTTAATATACATAGAAAACTATAAATGTGAAACGATAGCCCTGGCTTGGTGTGATTGCGTGGAAAAGAACTGACAGGACTGTAAACACAATGAAGAAGAACGTGTTAATAAATGCTTGCTGCACTTTTGCGTGCATCTAATCTCGGACATTCTCCGGGTTGCAGTTCGACAGTTCTACAGAGAACCACCCCTACGTTCCCTCAGACGGGTTCCTGCTGAGGGTCTCCTCAGGACTGCAGTCCATGTTCGGGGGGGCTCTGCCTTGACCTCACCTGCTGGAGTTGGGGGCCTGCAGCTCGATGATGTGGACTTCGCCTTCCGGGCCGGGGCCCGAAAGAATGCAGCCCCTCGACGGCTTTGGATCCTCATAGCTCGCCAGGTAGTTCACGGACAGGAAGTTGTTGTCAATCTTGCAGGTGGCAGGAAACACGGGGTCTGAAATAGTGGTGGGGTTTAGAACAGTTCTGAAACCAGGGTGACACATGTATTCTACCAGACATTTTGATGTTGGTTAGACCTCTAATATTATATGTCGTCCAGTATTATACTTTGATGCTGATCCGTCTTGTAGCCATGAGGCAGGTCTACAAATGGTTTGGCCGGACAAGACAAAGAATATAATGTGCGATCCACTCTGGAAGGTTCTTTCTCTGATATCTGAGGTTTCGGTTCCTAACAGTATAGCACAGACTTAACAAATGGGATACAGTTGGACTCAACTGACCCAAAAATAATGGGGTTCTGTGACAATACTTGTCAAAGAGAAGATGCAAGCCCAATTAAATAACAAGCTGCAGATTAACAGAAAACAAACATTCAAGAAGAAGACTGCACAATCTCAGAGCTCCTTAATTTAACGTGCAGCTAACGTCTTGGCGCTATGTGCGTTCATCAGGGTTTGATTAAGTTGCAGGCACACAGCACTAGTTTCATTTTGGTAAATAAAGGAGAGAGTGAGTATACAGTCTGCTTTTATTCAAAGGTTCTCTAAGGGTACAATGAAAATTAAATCCAGATATGCTTTTAATTGCCTTGTTCAAAAAACCTTGAACTGAGACCATGTCAGGGATTTGTTTATACCGTTTTCTCGAAAGGATTTGAAAAATCCAGGTGAACAATGATACACATAGGCAAGGCAGATGAGGTTATTGTTAAGACCCCATTATCTGCTATGTTTAGACATTACGCACTATTCATATTAATCAACACTCCTTCAACTCCACTTAGGTACTTTTGTAGAGAAAGAATATGCCTTTTACCAGTCAGAAATCTTCCAAGATAGGCATCTCAATAGCTTCATAACACGGATGCTAGACATTTCCTGTGCTAAGGGAGTACTCATTACAAATTCTTACCCCTCCTGTAAATGACCCAACTGGAATTACATTGAATAAACTGTCATTAAATCCAAACGCCCTTTTTTCCCCCCTTAATATTGACATAAAATATTTTTAATAATGAGATTTTGGGTGAATTATAACGCCTACCCTGAGGTAATCTCCTCCTCCTTTCCTTACCTACAGTCAAGATGGCGTTTGTGCTCTGCGTGCTCTGTATGCCAGCTGCCTCACGAGTCTCAGATTGAGAGCTCCATGTCTGCTTACAGTGCACATCTACTCTCAGCGCTATTCAGGAGCAGCTTGTGTTTGATCAACCAATTTATGCATTCAACAGAATTGACAGTAATCCAAGTGATGAGGATTCCCAGATATGGTGAAGGGTATTAAACATACAAAGAAATGGAGAGAGATTAATCCCAGTAACTATTTCCTTTGAAAATAGGCCATTTCTCTCTCTCTCCCACTCGCTCTCTCTCTCTCACTCTCTCTCTCTCTCTCTCTGTTTCAGTCACCATCACCATATCTACGAAGTACATGTAAATCATAGTGAAGATTTTCCGTTTGTTGTGCTACCGGCCGCTCTCTAATACCTTCTCCCACGTTGATGTAGATGTTGCTGGCGACCTTGAGCTCGGAGAAGGAGGTGACGGCTTCGTACTTGTCTTGGGCCCAGGTCAGAAGCTGCTCGTTCTCATGAGGAAGAGTCACCTCCTCCACCTCACAGGACTGGGAAAAATTCCCCGGCTCAAATTGGACCTTCGAACCCTTGGACACCTAAAAAGCAGGAAAACAACAATATATTACAAACAAACAAATAAATACATAACAGGAATATTGCAAAAAAATCACTCTATTTTACCATCAGTGACTACAAACAATTAGGAACTTGAAGGTGGCCACCTTTGGGTACACCTGTCAGCCACTGCTGTGCCCCGCCTACAGAAGTACAGCACTGACCACTTCTATCTTAGTGTACATATGGAGCTTCATCTGGTGCTCATATAAATCCTGATGCAATGAACCCTCAGACTCTTCAACTACTGTATGACCGAGGTTTATTTGCATATCTTTAAACGGAAAGTACAGTGGCAAATTCCCCTACTCACCTTGTTGGCCACTGAACAACAGCATTCGAAGACATGCGAATGCCGTATTACATTATGTAGCACACTGTAGCAGCTTTCACTTGTCAGGGTGGAATATCACAGGAAGGGCCAAGATTCTACATTAACTTATATATAATATAAATAAAATACCTTCCAGTTAGGAGTTAGGATTTACATGTTAAGAGGAAAAAAATGCAGACTGAAGATTTAGAGTTAGTACTGGCATTAAATCAATCAATTACCCTTCATTTATATGGCAGATTTCATAGACAAATTGCTTCACAATAAATTAAAACTTTGTATGGCTGTAATTTTAGGGCAACGGTTGCTTTTTGACAGAAAGCAGTTACAGATGGTTAGACAGTACACTTGAAATGGGAAAGCAGCTGCAATTAATCATTCTATTATTTTTTATGTCTGAAAACTGAATAATGACATCACTGTCCATCGCAATACTGATATAAAAGCACCAGAAACATATTCCCATAAAAACTTGAATAAAGAATCAGAATAAATGTCTCCACATGATTGTATATCCCGTTATATTTGAATCAAGTGCTAACAAAAATGCAAGGTAACTCAAGAATAAAAAGAACTATGCACTTCCAAAATGAAACCTTTACCCTGCCAAAACACATCCTTCAGACTCAGTTTTCAGCGTTATTTTGAGGCCTCCAGAAATGCTCTCCTTATTTTCACACATGGTCTTCTTGCACAACACGGTGTTGAGTTTCCAGTATTTATATAATGGGTTATTGTGCGTCACCACAAATACTAGTGGGATTTTCAAAATGGCTGCCACACTGGCTGGACTGGACTCTATCTCAGAGAGTGCACAGCTACAGGCCGTAAAATTCCATCTGGTTTACATGATAAAACACTTCCAGTCTGTCTGCAACTCAGAACACACTGTCCCAAAGGAACACATTTGAATACAACAATGAGCCTGTCACGCCTCACCCCTGTGCGTTTCCATAGGCTACTCAATCAGACCCTCCCCCCATACAATATGCCCTGACATGTACGCAAAGTTGTAATACAGTTTAAAAGATTATACGTCCAGTTTTTTTATTTTATTTACCAGTATGATAACCTCAATGGAAAGGCAGGAAAAAAACAGCAGACTACAGTACAAACGTAAAGGTTTTTTTATAAAAAGTGTTCAAGAATACCAAGGAATAAAACACAAAAACACAAGGGGGCCTGAGGTATGGGGTATGGATCGCGATGAAGTGCTGATCGACTTTTTGGCAAGGTGACTTGGCCAGGACTGTTCTGTGGAGGAGAGACCACCCCTTTGACTCTCAACGGAGCTCAACCCCCCCCACCCCCGTGCTTCATTTCAGAAATAAACATTCACATGTGCAGAAGAACCTACTGCAGGGCTACACCGCAGTGCCCCTGGTACATGTTCTAGACGGCATCTGCATGGCATTGTGCATTCCCCGCCACTGTACCGCTCCATGCGATGGAAAAAGACTGACTGGATGCACATACCTCTAAATGCAAGTAATTGATGACAAACAGAGCTCTGGCTTTGATTGGTTGCTCTGACCTAGCAACAGTCTAGCCCACAAATCCAATATTCCAATCGAAAATGGGGGACACGTAGAGGACAGACCGAGACACCCCTCTAGTCTTCCAGGTTTGGTCGGCATTTGATGTTTCTCCACGAGGCGGGTCTGCTGCAGTGCGGAACATCTGCCCCACCGCCGGTCGACGCGGCTGGAGCCTTCGGCTATCTCCACAGAGGTAATAAAAAAGAGAGAGAAAGCAAAACGCAGCGTTGTGTAGAGTTTTATTTACTCCTACTAGTACTACAAGAGGGAGGAGGGAAGATAGTGTTCTACATTTTACGACTGCAGAACTGTCAGGAAACCGCAGGCAATTTCATGTTAGAGGTGGGGGTTGGGTTTCACTGGTAACCACTGCCAAACCAAGCCCAGTTTGTGAATATAATGAGGAGACAAACTGGTTTCCACACATTACAGAAAACGCCACAAGATAAATTGTGTACGGAGCCTTTGCACTTTTCGTTTGAAAGCTCTGAAAATGAATCGCCCTTTCTAGGTTGTGGAACTTGATCTGATGACTTGATCTGGGAAGAATCAGCACAGTTATACACAGTAAACTAGGGTGGGGAATCTGAATTTATGCAAGTGTTATATCTTCAAAATGAAAATGTTAACTTTAGGCTTAACAAGATCCCCTCTGCCATTCTGTCCAACTTAGAAATGACAGACATGATGATCAACCATAATTGAAAAGTGTCATTTCTATGATACCTGCAGGAACAGAAAGCATTGAAATAGTTTTAAAAGCTGTTGGGCACTCTGTAGTTGCTAATTTGGTTGTGCAGGGGTTTGCTACACACAGGAAACAAAGGTCTATGATGCATTAACCACAATGCTTTTCAGGTCAACTTTGTGCTATTCAGAGGCTGGGCGGTAAAACGGAAACATCCCAAAGTAATTCTTTTAACATTAAATTCATCTCATAACACAAGGGAGGTTAGCGGGAGCAACTCCCACAGGGTGTCCTGTTGGAAATCCGGCTTCATCTCATTCTCTGAGCGGTCCGGGCATGAATGCTTAAAAGAATGCGAGTCCGGAGCTCAGAAGTGTATCACCCCTGTATAGTTCAGCCTGCAAAACAAACTTTAAAGGGTCAAACTTCCTTCCTGTGGGTCAGGCCACTTTCTTCCTCTGTGAAAAAAAACAACAGCTTCCTGCGGGCCGCTTCCGCTTCGTAAGCCAGATTCACTGCGACTTCCTGGCGTTCCTTCCTTCCACACGTTAACGCCACACGTGTAGAACGCAGGGAAAAGGGCGCCGAACGCGCAACGTCATTTGTCAAGGTCCGCGGCACGCGTGCTAAGCAGCCCACCGGCATCTCTGATGCGTTTGTTACGTGACGCTCAGTTCACACACATATGTGATAATGCCCAATATTTTAATTTGATGTGCATACACTCACTGAGCCCTTTATTATTACACCTACTTATTCATGTGATTAGTTAAATCAGCCAATCATGTGGCAGCAGTGCAATGCGTACAATCATGTATGTCAGGAGCTTCAGTTAATGTTCACATCAACCATCAGAATGGGGGAAAAATGTCAGTGATTTCGACCATGGTATGATCGTTGGTGCCAGACAGGCTGGTTTGAGTATTTCTGTAACTGTTGATCTCCTGGGATTTTCACGCAGTTTGCAGAGAATGGTGCAAAAAACTAAAAACATACAGTGAGCAACAGTTCTGCAGGCAAAATCGCCTTGTTAATGAGAGAGGTCAGAGGAGAAGGTCCAGACAGTCAAAGCTGACAGGAAGGTGATGGTAACGCAAATAACCGCACATTACAACAGCGGTATGCAGAAGAGCATCTCTGAACACACAATGTGTCAAACCACTAAGTGGATAGGATACAGCAGCAGAAGTCTAAAAAATAAGTCTAGTAAATACCTAATAAAGTGCTTGCGAAGTGTATATCTAAACTTCAAACAAACAAAGTTCCGGCGGCATAACGGTTTCTGTTCCAGGGAACCAGGAGTCCTGTGCCACAGAGGAAAAGTCATCACGTGCCACAGTTCACTTTAAAAGCAGCCTGGGCATTCACTCACTGCTTTCATTACTAATCAGCGAGAGGCTTTCATTGCAGGTCCTAAAACAATACAGGCAGGCAGTCTGGCAAAACGCTGAAATGTTCTGCCCAGAGTCCGTACAAAGTCCATAAAAATGTTTCCGTCTCAATAGCAAACATAATCTTATCATTTTGCCCTTTTATTTTCAAATGCATTGGGAACACAAATGTTAAACCCTCGCTAATTGAATCATTAGAAATTACAGCGAAACCATGCCGTGCTGAAGCCGAATTGGCCACAAAATAAATTTTGACCGCAATCCTGAACAAATCTCCCCTATGTGTTTTTATCAC
>NC_083764.1:59042664-59175164 GCF_963514075.1 Conger conger | reverse complement strand
TGTAATTCTTAAACGGTCGATGCCGTGTTAAGAAAATAAAGAAGCAAAAAACCTGTTCGGTGGGCGGAAATCCATTCGCAATTAAAATGGAAATTTAATAACCCCATGGTGGTAGTGAATCAAGCCGCTAATCAATTGATCATTAGGGACAAATAGGTAAACAAACATGTCCATTAATCCCCGGGCCACCTCCTCCCTGCTGGGAGGTGATGTGTGTGTGAGCGTGCGTGTGTGTGTGTGTGTGTGTGTGGTGGGGGGGTGTTGGGGGATTAGTGACGGGAGGGGGTAGAGGCCGTAAGAGGAGGAAGCCTGCTCGCTCTCTCCCAGGCTGGGGGAGCTCCGCGGCAGACTGGCCCCACTGTGAGGGACCTGCCCACCTCTTTACATGGCCAGTTGGGCCCAGTAAGACTCCTTTTAGTGCCGGGGGCGGGATGGGGGGGAGAGACTGGCACCCGGGGAGAGGGGGGGGGGGGGGTTACATTAGACCTGCGGGGCAAGCGGGGACACAGTGAAGGGAGGCAAAGGCAGCATCTGTTGGGACTGTGTGTGTGTCTGTGCGTTTGTTTCTTTGTGTGTGCGTGTGTGTGTGCACGCATGTGTGTATATGTGTTGCCGCACAAGTGTGTATGTGCATGCGTGTGTATGTGTATGTGTATGTGCATGCGTGTGTGTGTGTGTCTGTGTGTTTGTTTCTTTGTGTGTGCGTGTGTGTGCACGCATGTGTGTATATGTGTTGCCGCACAAGTGTGTATGTGCATGCGTGTGTATGTGTATGTGTATGTGCATGCGTGTGTGTGTGTGTGCATGTGTGGGTGTGTGCATGTGCATGTGCATTGTGCATTTGTGTGCGTGTGTGTGTTTGGGCATTTATGTGTGTAAGCAGGAGGGGGAAAGGATGGAGAGCTTTGAACCGCTGCAATCTTGCAGTTGCCATGCTGATACTTGCTTTAGACAGTTTCTGCTGGGATCTGTAGCAGAACCCAGTAATATCACACTCAGCCATTCTTTTCGAAAGTCATTTTTAGATAAGTGAAAGATACGTATATTCAATTAATATGCCTATAATTGGCCGGAATCTGTAGGGCTGAACAGCCCTCTTGTGTTTTTTACTTATGGGACAATCTATTCAGTACAGATTACTTGCTTGTTAAGAAACAAAGCAACTCATGGATATTGGCAGGAAAATCCACAGATAGTAAGCAAAGAAAGAGACACTCCTAGCTCATTAGGCCCGAATAGCTCCTCAGTGATTTATTGACCATTCATGAGACAGAAACACTGGGCTGTTAGGGGAAAAGCGCACACAATCACACAAGAGAAAACGATTTTCCCTCCAGTAAGTCATTCCTGTTTAGGTTTACCTGCTCAATTCATTTCGCTGCAGACGATGCTGGCCGATGTTCAATCCCCGCTAATAATGCATGCTAATGAGAAGCAGATAAAGTATTTCTTAGCTTGCCGGCTAATGCTCAAAATCGTTAACGTGAAATAGTTGGAAAGCTGGCTTACTGAGGTCCCTGATCAAATCCAGAGTAGGACAACTCAACTGAAAGGCAATTCAAATGTTCAGACACTATCCTTCAATGTCACCAATTGTCTGAGAAAACCAATCCATGGCAAGATGCAAACTTCCTGAAAGGTACCCAATCAGAGTAGACAAGCTGGAACATTATACTTCTTTCTAGAACTTAGCCTTAACATGACCAAAACGTCCTTCACATAAACCTAGCGGAAACTTTAACTTATAGCAAAGGGTCACCCGGTTCCTTTACAATCTGTCTAACAGCCTTATCAAACTACCGATGATGATAAGAGCGAATACATAACAGGGTACACACTACACAGATGTATGTATATACAGTATGTATAATATGCCCTAATGTAAAATCCAGCTATGCCTCTCATTTCCTGTCTGTAGGTAATTCTACGCTTCTACACTTCTACGCGTAGGTAGGTACCTTTTGCGCTGTTCTATTAGTCCAATTCCATTTCAGAATTCATCCATAAATTTGCTTATGACCTGCTTATTGCCAGGATAAGAAGATGTCTTGTCAAGATACCAAGACAAGTCACTTCTGCTAGGTCTGAATATGATCTCATAGCTTAAGTATGTAAAAACCATAAGTGCTAAGTATCAACTGTTCTTATTCTAAGTAATGGAATACTTCCAAGGGGCACAGAAAAGACTCCCAGTCATACAAAATTATGCTCAGAAGTACCTACTAAAGCACATATTAATTTTGACCCTTCCTGCTCCACTCTAATGAGAATAAAACCCCACATGTATGAGGTTCCATTTCAGAAATCACACTGATGACTTTCAGACATCAAAACATCAAAGTGCAGCTGATAGGATTTTCAGAACAAAAGACAGATGTTGTGAGTTGGTGATAGAGAGAGACTGAGCATGGGGGTGACTGGAAGTGCATTGTCACACCAGCAGTCCTAGTCAGAACCTGTTCCTTTTAATTGAAAGGGGAATTTGAAATGGAGGGGCCCGTCCCCCAAATCCAGTGAAATAGCTAGGAAATCCACAGGAATCCATAGGAATTTCCCCCTAATCCAAAGGAATCAGTGAATCTGTGACAGACAAACTTATCTGCCTCCATACAGTCTGACTGACATGAGCTGCCCACATAGACTTGGTTACACCACAGAGGGCAGGTTGGTCCTTTACAGGGCCTGCCAATTATAATTTTGCATTATATCTCTACAAATGCACATAGGCCACACTTCCATGGTGTAAAATCCAGCTAAATTACCTGCTACCAACTCAAAACATAGCTTGAGCTGACCAAACCATGTTGAGTATGGAGCTGGTCTAAATTGGTCAACCAGCTAACAGTTTCAAAACCTAGCATGAGCTGTTTTTTTTTTTCACCAGAGATGACACTTCATTTCCACAGTTATGAATATTCTGAGCATGCCTACACACTGTTTGTTTCAGAATTTTGTAGAAAATGGACTGAACCATGGACTGAAAAAAACCTGATGATGAGAAGCCCAGTCAGACCATCTAGTCTCATAATTTATCAACAAACAGCCCAGCATCAAACCTGTACTTAAAAACTGCAAGGGGCTCTGTCTCCACAACATAAACTGGTAAAATGCATTGCCATTGGTGAATAAACACTTTCTGCCATCTCTGCAGGATTTAGCTTTAGCCACATGCTGTAGTTCACTTTCATTGCCCCCTTCATAGTAGCATGTAAAGTGCACGGCTTTACATTACATTGCATTAATGGCATTTGGCAGACGCTCTTATCCAGAGCGACATTCAGTTGATTAGACTAAGCAGGAGACAATCCTCCCCTGGAACAATGCAGGGTTAAGGGCCTTGCCCAAGGGCCCAACGGCTGTGCGGATCTTATCGCGGCTACAAAACTTTAAAAAAATTTTTTATTCACCTTGTAACAGCCGCAGAGTGCCCAAACAGCTCTCAGTGATTTAATTGTAAAGCTGGTACAACTCCAGCTCTGTGGACTGAGTGCACAGGGACATGCCCTCCCCCCCCCCCCCCCCCCCCCCCCCGCCCTCACCCGCCCACACACACTCTTCAGTGTCAGTAAGTGGCTGGAATAACCCTGCCTGAAAAACGATCAGTCCAGGAAGGCGAGTATCTCCCAGTCTCCGTCCATCCCCAAGCATAAGCTTCTGTAATGAGCCACTAATCAGCCAGTCGCTGATGAGATTTCACCGTCCGTTTATCCCTCTAATTACCCCCACATTAGAGATGGCCAGCAGGGGGCGGGCTGGATTATTGATCTCCACGCATCGCGCTCAATAGTCATCCTGAAAATCAACAAGTAAACTATTTATCAGGTTTTCCCTCCGTAACACCCAGGTGCTGAGCGTAATGAGGCCAGAAAGTGTGTGTGTGTGTGTGTGTGTGTGTGTGTGAGCTACTGGTCATGGATATGTTTATTTCATTGATAAGTACAGGAGATGTGAGGTATATGACTATCACGCTTAGTTCATTTTAATATAGAAGAATCACCTTTGTCACAGAATTAAGCCACCATCCAGCTGGAGATGTTGAAGAGCTGTAGGGTTGGGGGTGCTAAATTATGCCCTACATTGCCCTGCATGGAAAGCCAGTGAGAGATAAATTGTTGTCAGAGGTGAAAAATTCAGGTTCAGAAAATAAAAGTCCTCCCCAGTTCAAATCACCTTAATTTGGCTAATTAGCTCAATTCCTCAGCCAGGAGGTAGAACTAATTAGTGAAATCAGCTGGCTGAGTTAATGGGAGGAAGAGACACTTGGCAGGACTTGTACTTTCTGACCCCTGAACTTTACACCACTGATTGTTTTGTTTTTTTTGGCATTTATATAGCGCCTTTATCCAAAGCGCTGCACAATTGATGCTTCTCATTCACCCACTCACACACCAACGGCGATTGGCTGCCATGCAAGGCGCCGACCAGCTCGTCAGGAGCACTTGGGGATTAGGTGTCTTGCTCAGGGACACTTCGACACAGCCCGGGCGGGGGATCGAACCGGCAACCCTCCGACTGCCAGGCGACTGCTCTTACTGCCTGAGCCATGTCGCCCCTGTTTGTGGCACATGCGGCCTGAATTTCTGGAGCTGGATCAGACCTGCGATGCGGTGCTCATCTCTAATGCTGGTGCTGACCGACTCATCGGAGTCACAACATCCCTTCAGTCTCTATTAAGTGCTGAACACAACTTCAGGAAAAGGCTCTGTGATAGCACTGCACACATGGCCCTTAATCTTCCCATAGAAAGATGGTGCAGCTGCATTCAAGGTAAAGGCCCATGTCCTCTCAGTGAACTAAATAATAAAATCGAAGCCTCCAGCAGCAGCAATAGAAAGGGCCCAGATCGATCATATTCTGGGGCTGTCAGAACAGCTTATTGCGCTGTATGCAGACGCTGTGTGCTCACACTGCAACTGTGATGCGTCTCTCGCAGTGATCAGCCCATCTCAGAATGGACACCAGAGATTTGAGCAGCCACGCAGTCAGAATGAAGACCAGTGAATTGAGCAGCCACACAGTCAGAATGGACACCAGTGATTTGAGCAGCCACACAGTCAGAATGAAGACCTGTGAATTGAGCAGCCACACAGTCAGAATGAAGACCAGTGAACTGAGCAGCTACACAGTCAGAATGGACACCAGAGATTTGAGCAGCCACGCAGTCAGAATGAAGACCAGTGAATTGAGCAGCCACGCAGTCAGAGTGGACACCAGTGATTTGAGCAGCCACACAGTCAGAAGGAAGACCAGTGAATGGAGCAGCCACACAGTCAGAATGGACACCAGTGAATTGAGCAGCCATGCAGTCAGAATGGACACCAGTGAATTGAGCAGCCACACAGTCAGAATGGACACCAGTGATTTGAGCAGCCACACAATGTCCCTCGTGTCTGTCCTTGCTCTTTATGTTCCTTTTGGGAACATTGGGGCACCTCTTTTTCCAACTGGAGGTGAAAGCCTGTCAGAAGTTGTTAGTTTCTCTGGTGAAATTACCCCCTTTGGATCTTTGCTCACGGTTCAGACCCAAGTCCACAGAGTGCCCCCCCCCCGTCTTGTTTTTCCTTTCTCTTTTTTATTTTTGAACTGACGGTGGATTAGCAGTGAGGGGCTTTGTTTAGATAAAGCGAGGGATTAGAGAAGATTTGCCCCCATAAAGTTGTGGGTTGATGAGGCTTTTATCCCACTATGTTGGTGGAGCTGTGGTGCATCTGGATTAGGCCGGTACAATGGAGCCCCTTGTGTTGGGGATCGAGCTGAAGGGGAGAAAAAGACAGAGGGATTGGGGAAAGAGAGGGAGAGAAGAGAGGAAAAAAAGGGTAAAGAGAAAGTTCTGGAAGGGGGGGGGGGGGTAAAAGAAGAAGGGTGTTAGACCGAGTGGAAACAACAAACCTTGGGGAAGAAGGTGGTCAATCAGGTCCCCCTTGTAGTTCTAAAGAGCCCTACTGTGGTACTAGTACAGATTGTACTTATGCAGTTCCAGCCCCTGTTTGAACTAACTGCAGTCTGCTTTGTCCTCAACTATGTCTTAATTTGAGCATTTATATACATATATATATATATATATATATATATATATATATATATATATATATATATATATATATATACATATAAAACCGCATGGGGTTTGTAGTTACGTACAATATGTATGCTAAAATCTGTAATAATGAAAGAAAAGTATTCTCCTAAATTTGCCTTTGTGCTGAACTTTGAGAAACGAGCTTATGAATGTTATCTGCTTAATCACAAAACACACCAGTCCGTGGAAGAAAGTACAACTGCAAGACTTCATTACGCAAAGTTATTGACAGAGAACAATGCATACACTGTGAGGATCTTCTCCCTCACTGCAGATCATCCCAGACACATCCCCTGGTATGCTCCACATTCATTATGCAGCCTGCCTGAATCAGCCTTAAAGTAGCCAATCACAGCTAGGCTCACGATCACTGCAGTATTCAGGGGACCTGCCAGCAACAGGAGTATTTGGGGAGATGCATACAAGGGGTCAGGGGGAAACAGCCAAGTCTGTTTCCAATGCTTTTATATACACATGCACATAGTACCCCTCCAGAACATGTCCATTACACACAGAGGTAAATTAAAATAAACCAAAATATACATCTCAATAAGAGAAGTTTCACAGACAAAGACTTGTCACAATTTAGACTTAAATTCTATGTGAACAACTCTCCACCCTCACGCTGTTGTCCTACTTTTGAACTCCCTACACTGCTGAAACAGTTTTCAAGTATCAATAATGTATTCATTGACACACGCATGTCACGTGTTGGTGTGAATCATGCATATACTAATTCACATTGTAGCTGAGATATATGGCTCCCTGCTGAGCTGTAACATGTCAAATAGAGACCACAAGAGAGCTTATGACAAAATGGATGCAACATCACTCTCTGTACAATTGTTTCCTACCATTGCCCCTGGTCGTGACATAATAAAATATCAAGAATGGCTGGGTATTTCATCTACAAGCTGACAACTGAATGGTTTTGCTTTTGATCTATGATTCTTCAGATTTATGTTTAAAAAAATAGTATCACAGTGAGTACTGAAGCATTAAGTGAAATGTATTAGTTAATACAAGTAGGCATTATGTCTGAATTTTATTATAGACAATTAATCAATGAGCATATATTTATGTAAATATATAACTGAATCATCACAGTTTTCTCACCCTAACAAAACAATATAAAGAAAAGGTATATTGATGGTGTATTGAGAGAGAGAAAGAGAGAGAGAGAGAGAGAGAGAGAGAGAGAGAGAGAGAGAGAGAGAGAGAGAGAGAGAGAGAGAGAGAGAGAGAGATTTAAAACAGAATTGACACTGCAAGTAGGTAAAAACTTTCTGTACAGAGATTTACGTGAGAAATATCGGGATATTGTCATGAATAAAAGGATTTGAAAGGAATCAAAGGAGGGTGTTGAAGATTAAGAGAAAGGAGGCCGGCCCCTTTAAAGCAGGTATCTAATTCGGAGGGCGAGAAAAAAAACTGTTTAAGATGAAGGCTGTGCTAATAACATGTCCAGGAGATGGCTCCTGGCAAATTGCTTTGTTATTCTTGTCAAAAAGCTCCCCAGGAAGCAGTCAATTTTTAACCATACATCAAAATGATTAATTGCTCTTAAATGAGCAGATGCCGGAATACCCTTGAATGGAGGCTGAAAGGCTAAAGCTTTTTGGATTGCAGACGTAATGTATTCATGAAGTTGCAGAACCATCATTAGGACTATTAATTAGCTATTAGCGACTAACATTTGCTGTCTCCGTGGTAATTTTTTCTTCTTCGGATTTCTCCGCTCAAATCCGATAAAGGGATATCATTTTCATTCCGATGCGTTGCGTATTAATAAAAATGAGGGCGCTTTTGGGACTATATTGCGGCAAACGTTTCAACGTGTAGAACCCACCCATACAGAGTTAAAGTACGGCAACAGCGTGAAGTTGATCTCTTAGCTTATTAGATTGTTTTACATCATGCATGTAAAAGAAGGAAGAAACGGCGCAGCATTTACGCACAAATGACGTCTCTTTTGCCATAGACAAACGAGACAAACGACTGGTCAAAGTTTTTTTTAAGCCGCGAAAACACGTTAGTTTTCAGATACAATGGAAAGCAAAAATAATAAACCATAACTGAGCAAGGTTTATCCCATTCAATGAAAATAAAAGAACCAAATATGTTCATTGTAGTTGATATATGTCATTGAAAATTAATATGAGAAAGCAAAATACAGCGAAGGGGGGGCGTTGTGGCGGTAGCGCTAAAATCAATCTTAATAGGAACCTCTCCTGACACTTGCGTTTAAATCCTTCAGATGCGCTGGACAGTAGTCCGCATTAAGTCCAGCAGAAAGCTGCTTTAAGGAAGAGGGGCTGAGAAGAATTCCTTCTCGCTTTAATTGCTTTAGAAACGGTTCCCACAAAGAGACATTGCCCAGACTTACCTCCCGTTTAAGTTCTTATTTCCATCGGTTCACAAGTTAATCCTCTTTCTCTCCCCAGACCCAGTTACCGGGTGATATATCGGGGTGACAAAAGGCGGAGAAGGACCCAAGACTTGTCGGGAGGCAAAACGAACTTCCCAAGGAAAATAATAATATGAAGCCCTTGCTTGCTATGACAAGGGTTAAATTAATAAAAAATCACGCTAATAGGAGAGTAATATAAACTCTATAATCTGTTGTTTCCCAAACTTTATAAAAGGTAGTAAAAAGTAGGCTATAGCCGATTACAATGGTTTAAACCGGGAGTTTATTCAGGTGACACAAATGAAGTGCGGCTACAAGCAATATTCGTGAAGGAAAATATATCTAACATATATAGGCTAGCCTATATGTTTGTATTCATAATTATGATATTAGATACATTGCTGACGTAGATAGACAAGTAAACTGAGATTAAAGAATGTATATTTGAGGTATTTCAGACACTGTGCTTTTATGCTGAATATTAATCTTCTAATCTTGCCTATAATAATTTCAGGAAATTATGCTATAATGAAATAAACAGCAATTCATCTTTATACATTTATGGAAATGTTATGGAACGTTTATTGTGAAAATAAACATCGGAATGTCAGCCTCTAGGCTTACTGTCTGAACACTTTTACATATAGTCATAAGACTGAACTCAGTTTTGATTTTATTTACCTCCGCTTGACTTTTTATAAAAATCACATGTACTAAGAATACCCATATACTAACATAAAATCTGGAGTCATTGACCTTTGTCCTACATTTTGCGGAGCTACTTTCCATATTATTATTATTATTATTATTATTATTATTATTATTATTATTATTATTTAGGTATAATGTATTATTATTCCCAGTTCAGTGAGTAATTGTTTTAATAAAAGATCAGTTTTTAGGTTTTAATCTATAAAAATGCTAAACGAGAATACCCACAGTGCGCTGCAGTTCATACATACCTGAACTGGATTCCAGCAAAGTTAGAGGGACGGTTGTGATCCCCCCCCCCCCCCCCCCTCTATAAATATTAGACACACACATACAGACACCTGTAAGAATTGCTTATGTAGTCTCTTTCAATACATAGTTAGCTTGGCACTATCCAATCACGTAATACAGCCTACAGGTGCAATGAAATATAAAATAATTAACAAGTAAAAATGCGGAAAAACCCTTGGCAAAATCGTATTTAGAGACATACATTCAAAAGTTTGTAGACGAGCCATAAGGACACATGAGGTGAAATGCACTCTTTTTAGATGCTTTGTCTAGAATTTTAATGTGGGTTTTAAAAAACATGACCAAAGCTAGATTTCGCCTTTCGATTTTCACCCTGCCTCTTTTCGAAGAATTTAAACAAAATATGCAAGCTTTACGCTAAAAGGCTACTTTTCGCTGTCCTTAATTCCAACCTAAACGGTTTTTCTCCGGGAGAAGAAATCTTTTCTAAAAACCCTTCAAGAAGAGAAGGGCATTATTGTTTTAATCCTCTTACCAGCAGTCATTTTAAGACAGGTTTTTTTGGAAGCTGAAATGGCGTCTTGTCTCCTCAATCCTATCCTAAATCCTTCGAGGCCGGGAAAGATTCTAAAAGCAGTACCCTGGCATCTATTAGCGATCTCTCTAAAGGTTTTCCCCTGCAATGGCATGACAAAGCCGAAAAGCAAATAAACCGAGCGCATGAGTTATTCACCTTCCTATAGCCTACACCAAAGACCTGGAGCAATGTCACTACCAAAAGCAATATATGTATATGTGCATGATAGTCTACCACCTGAGATCTACCCGAATGAAAAAATACAAGGGCAGTCAGAAAAAAAAATTAAGAACACCCAATTTCTTACTTTGGTTTTATCTATGGGAAATCAACACGCAAAATAAAAAAACATATAAATTTAGCATATTACGAACTTCAATATTGTTAAGTTGATGATACAATTGATGTTAAACTGCGCAGAGTTCTGACGTCTTTATTGGTATAAATTGAATTGAAAATGTTTAAGTAATCCCGCATAAATTACTAAAAATACTTGTAACCTGACATACTATTTTCAGGATTATGCCAGAAATTGGCATTACACTCATGATAATTGTAGCCCTTTGACTGGAAACCATAAACCTTGTAGAAGCCTACACATACAGCCCAGTGTCCAGCGCTAATTCACATAGACTTGTATAATTGCATATTAGTCCACCATCATTGCATATTATGGACCATATGTGGTTGAATTAACACTGGACATTTTACTTTGTTTGTAGGGGAATTAGACAGTCACAGAATTGATACACTAAACACTTACTGTGCATAACTCTGAAAAGAATTAAGAAGGCCAATTAAGAATTTGTGTAGGTTTTCTGCAAAATATCCGAAAAAATGAGAAAATAAATAAGAATTAATGCCACCGTTATTACTGTTAAGAATCGGATATTTTTTACTATCACTGTTGAATTCTTTCAATGGACACAAAACGTCCCTAAACTGTTCACGATGACAGATTTGTTGAAATCGTTCAAAATGTGCGTGGACTACTTATAAAGATTATATGATATAGCTTAATTATTATTTATTTAAAACCGAAATAATACATTTTTTATTCTGTTAACCGCACATATTGTATTAACTGAAACACTTTTTAGTTTTATCGGTGTTCTTAATCTTCTTGTTCCATACACGTTAGGCGGATTTATTCATTTGACCATGTAAGACCATAAGTACGTTTAGTTTCATGTGTGATGTCGCTTGACAGTATTTACAAACAGTTGGTTTGAAGAAATACGGTGGGGGCATGAAGGAGAAGCTCGGGAACTAAGAGGAAAAAAATGTCCCACGCGTTTGATTGACACCGAAAAGGACCACTAAAAAGCGAGCATGACTCCACGAGGTGCTCTTTAAAATGCTTCTTCAATCCATAGCCCGGTAGATGGCAGCTTCTTCGAAACTGTGCAATACCCTCAACCACTGGAGAGCGCAGAGAGAACCAGAGAGAGCACACTACAGCGGGCACAAGAGGGCCGGACTTCGCTGGCACAGTAAAGCAAATGAAGTGAAAATATTTAGGAAAATCAAGGCAGAGAACTTGGACGCACGAATTCAGGATACACAAAACGCTTTACAACCTTTAGGACTTTGGGAAAGAACTCTGAGAGGTAAGAACTTTGAAATTTGCATCGTGTATGTCTTTAACGGAACTCAAAGCGTGTCCTAATAACGGAAATATACTTTAGTGGTGAGCCTAATTTGGAGAACTAATTTGGAGTATGTACTCAGTCGAATTGCAAAACCATTAGCTGCCAGTTTTAACTGATCGTGGATAACAAAGTTCCAATATTAGCCACTGCGATTGCTTCTATTTACATAACTCTGTCGCCTATTTATAATATTCAGTATGTAAACAGATCTAAATGTAATGACACGAAGAAAAAAAGAGTTCTGAAAAATAGGAATTTTCGACTGGTCGAAGAAAATGTTGCATAAAATGATGACATATTTCTGCGCAAACGTTTAAGAATCTTAAAAGTTAGCATGGAGATAGTTTAAAACCAATATCAGGGAAAATGTCTTATTCTGTTTCACGCACTGTCGAAACGCATGGTAACGACCAAGGTCATATTTTGGAGAATTTTTATCAGGGTGACTAAATATTTGAAATCATTTAATAGCACGACATAGTTAGCATATTCGAAATTGTTGCAGTCATGAGATGGCCGTTGTTTTATCAAATGCATTCCAATATTAACCTCGTGCAGTAGCCTCCTGGTGCATTGTAACAATGTACCTAAACTCGTTGAGATTTTAATATCCGAATTAAAAAATATATAAATAGGCTACCTCTCCTTATGGCTTCATTAAGGCCTTGGTAATTACGTAAGTTGCTGTCAGTTTGACTCCGGTAGGTCTTTGAGCACGAGGTAGCCCTGTTCAACGGAGGCAAAGGACGATAACCAAACACAACCTATACAATTAAAATCCTAAAAATACACTATTAGGGATTATTTATCGTTCATGAATTAACTTCTCTTGCTGTATCGCTGAAGATGACAGGCGTTTGTTTTGATCGAGATGAAGATGACATTTGCCCTCTCCCCTAGGAAAACACTAATCAAACACTTGTCTGGCAGCTTGACAGTTAAGAATACAAATACGACTGATGCTGCTAGGAGCAGATTGCCGCTTACCATACCCTGCGCAAGTCGCCTTGAGGCAATGGGGCCCCTAACAGTAGGCTAACATTTTTCTAATTTAGCCGGATAAAAGGGCTGCACTGTAAATTCATGGTAATTTACATAATTACCTTTTCATAATCATTCAGCACTGTGTAGCCTACAGCCACAGGGGCACACAGATACTGCCTTGAAGAAGGGTGGCGGGATAAATGGACAATACCAGAAAGACACATTTTTCATCTAATGTATCGCTTTCTCTTTCCCAATGTTACATAAATTGATTCCCTGTTTTTCTGATTTAATCAACACTCCATCGCTATCCGTCATAAAACAATGTGGCATGCCGTTTAAAATAAGCGTGTTTTAGTGTTGTTATCTGAATTCTGTGAAATAAATAGGCTAGCTACACACACACACACACACACACACACACACACACACACACACACAGACACACACAGACACACATACACAACGCAGTGTAATGGGCTAACTGTACGTCCATGTCAGCGCGGATGATAAATGACGAGCTCCGCAGTCGAAACCTATTTGCACCTCCATTAGATGGAGACCCAAATGGGGATCAACATGCATATTTTACTGCGGAGGTCCCATACATCTCAGCCACACACTGCCCTAGGGCGATGGGATAGGGGACCGCGAGAAAGAGAGGGAGAAGCGGCCCCATTCAACTCAAGTACTTAGGGAGCAAAGTAAACGTTTAGCAAAGCACCGTCTGTCCAGGCGAATTAAGCTATTCCCCCTTGCACCACGATCACATTTATCAGATGCATTGCTGTGAGTTAATAGGTTAGAAATGGGCACTCTGTGTGTCAGTTACACACCTCTTTATTGTACAGAAATAATGTTGTTTTTTTAACATGTGCACTGTCGTGCAGAAATACTCTAAGATTGTCGATGTCTCAGAGTAAACAATTGTGAAATATTCGCGTCTCTTTATATATCGGAGAGAACTGTCTATATATATATTTGCAGCTATTTCCTGATATTTAATGACATTGATTTTGCTTTATTTAAAGTGAAAGACACTGTGTAGAATTTGGATGGATATAATAGGTAGCCTACAGAAAGAATGCTTGTCTGCCTAATTTATTTGTAGTTAAAAGTTGTAATATGACTGTGTGAAGATCACAGTGAGATTATGCAGCCTATTTTACCGAGAATGGTTCAGAAAAAGCAGCATATGAACGAAGCAGCAAATGATACTTGCAGTTGTCAAATGGAGGTTCTCTCCAAGTAATTTTCACTAATATCCTGAATTTTCACGTTACTTTTAAAGGTACCAGTACACCTATTTGACCATTGACATGCAGGAGTATTATAATAATAATAATAATAATAATAATAATAATAATAATAATAATAACAACAATAATAATAGCCAACTAATAACAGGAAAAGGGAAACAGGAAAGATGTAAAAATGAAAAAAATAAAAAATAAATCGGAGGAATTCTGCCACAGAAATCAGCGAAAAATATATAAAATATTACTATGGGGCAATGTGGGGCTAAGGACAATCTGAAGATAATGAAGATGCAATGTTATTTCAAGACATTGAATTGCAAGTTCCTCTTATTCAGCTTCTTGGATATGTTCACATGGTCTACTGATTTGCAGTGTAGGCAGTTTTGGTTGTTGTAGCTACTACTCTGCATATATTTGTTCAAAATACTTGCTACCAATTATTGTCTTCCTTGCTCACGTGACTTGTGATTTCCTGCCGTTTGCCCTTTGTCGACACATATATTGTTTGACACAGTCATACAAATTGTTAATATATCGTGGAAAATATAAACGCCCCGCGTTCGCCCTCAGGGCACAGGTGAAAAGCAGCTCATTTTTTGAATAAATCGCTGAATTGGCGGATGGGGGTGTATATTGTTCTGTACACTTGCCGGAAATACTGATCACCTTTTATATTCAGGGACGATATGTTCTTCAACATGCCAAAAACACTGTAAATGAACACATAACAATTACACACCTATTACATAAAGGGAGGGAAATATTGATATTAATATTGCTTGATATTATAAATTATGGGTATATAAGTTAAATCATTATATTAATCATTTCCTCAACTAGGACACTTATGGTGTAGGCTACCTAAACATACAAAACCATAAAAACAAACTATGATCTGAAATGCTTTATTCTTTTTGCTGCAAGAATGTGTATACATTTGGAGAAATTATTCAAAGCGAGAACTGAAGAAAAATGTCCTTAATGTAAAAATATCTCGTGAATATCTGGTGAAAAGTGAAACGGCCCAGAATGTTTTAATGTTTTAAAGTAACTGTATAATTATAACGCATGCTCATTTTTTCCTTATTCAGTTATTTAGGCATAGAATAAACATAAATTATTGATTAATTGTAAAGCAATGTTCCTATAGACACATGTGTTCAGGAAGATTTCTTCATTTTAGAACATTTCAGGTTTGTGAAATTATGCATATAAGTCACTCTCGAATGATCATATTGACCTGTAATACTCCACAGTTTGTCTTTTAAATAGATAACATTTTATTAGTTTTGCACATTGGATCGCATACATCGAAAAAATAACACATTAGAAAATAATATTTATATAATATTTGTTTATGTTAATGCTTGTTTTGTCATAGCAGTTTGCCTATTAAATTGCCTGAGCTTAGTTGGCCTTTAGGCTATTTGCGTCTAAGCATCTTTTCCCCTTTCCATATTCAAGGATAGGCCTATATGTTGCTTCTCGTTTGCAGAAATGAAAACCATCTTTCTTCTGTTTCGCTTAAAAATCTTAATCTTTTATTTGTAGGTATGCAATACAGTACGCGCGCATCTGAAACATTTTCTTCTTTATTTTCTATTTTATTTTCGTATTTAGTGTGTTTATTAGTTGATCTGTTTATTCCAATTACTGTTTTATATACTCAAAGCAGTAAAGAGCGTCTTTTTGTCCAGCACACTTTCAGGTCTTAGTGAACACAAACAAAACTTCGGTTTCATTGAACAGATTTGACAGTTAGCCTATCAAGCTAAAATTGTAGTGTCATTTTAAAATACCATCCATTTCATTAATACTATGATTTTCTGATGTATTTTCGGTATGAGCAATAACTGTAATCACCAGGGAGCGGAGTGATTACATTAATTCATAAAGCATTAGTCATGCCACATTAAATTAAATAGAGATAATTATCCCAATTAGAATCCTGTATTATAATTAATGGCTTAAACGGGGCAATAATTGGATGTTAACAGATAATGGCTTTGTCCGAAATAAGCTCTATTTTGATCATTTTGATCACAAACCGGGTTGTCTCATGAATCCAGTTACGTCTAAACAAAGTGTTATTAGCTGATTCAACTGTCAGCACAGCTAACTTAGGGGACCCGTACCGTGGCTTGCAACAATGACAGAGCTTGGTGACACAGTTATCCTATAACTATTAGAGCTTATTCAATTTAGGACAGATGGACATATTTCTACCGGTCAACAGCATTACCCTTAAAGCCCACACGATGAAAGCGATCGCGTTGGTGAATATTCCTGCCAGTGGGAACTGTGATTGACTTTAGTGGCCTATCTCTTCTGACGGTGTCCATGAAGATACCATGACGGACATGGAAATAATAATGATCATAAATTCAAAATAAAAGTAATTCACACTTAACGTCATAAATCACAAGATTTTAGACTACTTCTGTTACGCTGTGTGCTAGTTATTGCCAGCTATCCAGTATGTTGATAATTCTAGCTATTCAGTCTTTATTAAATGCTAAAGTATAGGCTAGATAAATAGTTTAACAACGGTAAATACAATCGAATTTTAGCGATGTCATCCCTTTGATGAATGACCTTATAATCTCAAAATCAGCAAACATGCTAGGTCGTGGTCTAGGTGATTAAACCCCCATGTCCCGAAGCTTGTCAGCGTGTGACGAATTTGCAAATGAGGAGACGCAGGACTAGGCTCTGTGAGAAGCTGTGGGTCTCTTTTTTAGTTGAGGACATGTAGTTCGCTGATTTCATAACTCCTTCCCAAGAAAATGAGTCCTCATAGCCTGCTTTAAGTCCAAAGATATGCAGGTTAGTGACTACAGAGGAAAGTGAACTCATTAGCTAACTCTGGCACATTTACTGTGATGTGGACACTGACAATGTTGATTAATGAGCACTGTCCCTGGTAAATACATTTTAAAAAATATATAACTTTACGGTAATACGAATGTTCCATTGACAAACACGGCTTTTTCCTTTTTTGCAGGTACCGGTCGACATGCAGCACTATGGAGTGAATGGCTACTCCCTCCATGCGATGAACTCCCTTAGCGCCATGTACAACCTCCACCAGCAGGCAGCGCAACAGGCACAGCACGCGCCCGACTACAGGCCTTCAGTTCACGCGCTTACACTCGCTGAGAGATTGGCTGGTAAGAGACACGCACACACACACACACATGCATATACACATGCACATACACACACAACGAAGATGGATGCAGTGAAGGCTTTACAGGCCTGAAGTCACGTAGGCCAATGTTTTCGAAAATTGTCAAAAGAGAGTGAGAGAACCACTTGGGAAACTTTGGTCTCCACCCCCAAAAACGTCGGCTAAAATTACACAAATGATAATGTCTCACACACGACTATATAGCTACAATAAAAGGCATCACTGTTGCTGGTTTTGTTCAGAGCTCTTTGTAATTATAAGTTCCAAACCTTTTTTTCCATTTTGGTTGTCCATTCAGCCTGTCACTTTTTTTATCGTCTGTCAGATAAAGACGGTGGAATCAATGGACATTTCTGACCCATTAATTAAACTGGCCGCGTTTTTTTTTTCTCTTCCAACGGCTGTACATTTCAAGACATCATCCTCGAGGCTCGCTACGGCTCCCAACACCGCAAGCAGCGGCGCAGCCGCACAGCCTTCACCGCCCAGCAGCTGGAGGCCCTGGAGAAAACCTTCCAGAAGACGCACTACCCGGACGTGGTGATGCGCGAACGGCTGGCCATGTGCACCAACCTCCCGGAGGCCCGCGTCCAGGTACACGAGTAACCACGTCTACTATGACTGACTGCCTATTCTGGCTATCGCAGTTTGACTAAGGGACTGAAAAGGGCAGCCTGTAGCCTAGTGGCTAAGATACATGACTGGGACCTGGCAGGTTGGTGGTTCAGGCCCTGGTGTAGCCGCGATAACATCGGGCTACACTGTTGGACCCTTAACCCTGCATTGCTCCAGGGGGATTATCCCCTGCCCAGTCCAATCAACAGCTTTGGATAAAAGCGTCAGTTAAATAATAATAATAATAATAATAATAATTATTATTATTATTATTATTTAAAGGATTTGTAGAAATTCTACCGTATTTGTTTGTGTATCACAAAAACGTAAAGAGATTATAAATATATATTATATATATATATATATATATATAATATATATTATAAATTATAAATATTATCTCTAACATTAGATGCTATGATTTTGCCTACCATTTCCATTTAATGGTTGAGCAATGTTACAAGTGCATTCCTTTAAAAAAACATATATATATTTGTTTGTTTTAAAGGCCCACACGCACACATTTCTTGTGTTTTGATTTGTGTTTCATACCAATTCAAGAAAAACAATTGCAATTTTGGGAGAAGTATGCCTATTTTTGAGTCCAACCTATTTTCTCGAGTTGTTTGTAAAAACGATTTCCCACGTCCCTGACCACAGGGGGGGTATGGCTTTGGGGTCGGGGTCAGGGTCAGGGCTGATTCTTGTTGGGCCTTTAGGTTTTACGTTTTTAACCCCCCCGGTTTCATCGCTCAGGTGTGGTTCAAGAACCGGCGCGCCAAGTTCCGCAAGAAGCAGCGCAGCCTGCAGAAGGAGCAGCTGCAGAAGCAGAAGGACGCGGCCGAGGGCGCGGCCGAGGAGGGGAAGGCCGAGGGCCCCCCCACCGTCGCCGAGGCGCACACCCCTCCGTCCTCCTCCTCTTCTTCCTCCTCCTCTTCCACCTCCTCCTCTTCCTCGGAGGCGGAGAGGCCGCAGCCGCCCCTGGCGGCCGAGCTGAGCGTGGAGGTGAACGTCACCTCCGCCGAGCAGTCGGACAGCGAGTCGGCCGCGGACGACGCCGCGGAGGAGGAGGAGCTCAGGCCCCTCCGGGACGAGCCCAAGGCCGAGAAGCGCCCGCTGCCCGGCAACAAGTCCCCGCTGCCCGGCAACAACTCCCCGCCCTGCAAACAGCTCAGCCCCAAGCCGGGTAGGAAACCTCGGCCTGTAGCTGCAGCTAACGCTGTCCCCTTTTAAATGTTGCGAATCTGTGTATATGAGGAAAAGTTTTGTAGTGCCCAGTAACACAAACACACAAAAAAATAATAATAATAATAACAGATGCCAGAAACAAGAAAACATCTGGCTCCTCACTGTATCAAATCAGATCTTGAATTGTGCTCGTCACATCTCAATGAAATTAAATGACTAATTTGAAATGAACATTCCCGTTTCAAAACACTTGCTCTAGGTCATGAAATCACTGCCAGTAGTAGCTATTTTGAATTTATGAATTAATAAATTCCTTGTCTCCTGCAGACTCTCCGCTGGGCTCTCCGGTAGCCTCGTCCTCGGGTGGCGTGGGCGGCGGGATGTCGCAGAGCCACTCGTACTCCTCGTCCCCCCTCAGCCTGTTCCGTCTGCAGGAGCAGTTCCGCCAGCACATGGCCGCCACCAACAACCTGGTGCACTACTCCTCCTTCGACATGGGCGCGCCCTCCTCCATGCCCTACCTGGGCATGAACGTCAACATCCCCACCCCGCTGGGCTCCCTGCCCTGCCAGCCCTACTACCAGTCGCTGTCCCACGCCCAGCAGGTCTGGAACAACCCCATCCTGCAGGCCTCCGGGGCGCTGCCCGCGCTCAACAGCAAGACCACCAGCATCGAGAACCTTCGCCTGCGCGCCAAGCAGCACGCCGCGTCACTGGGCCTGGACACTCTGCCCAACTGACGCCCGGCTCTGCGGTCCGGCCGGGGACCCTCCGCTTTCCGTCACCCGTCCTGCCCCTCCCTCCCCCGAACCGGCCAGGGAACTTTCCCAAAACACGGTCTTTCCTGTTACTGGGACTGAGAGCTTCCCCATGCTTTGCTTGAGCTAAGCCCTGAGCCGTTTTCACAGAGTTTTTTTTTCGCCACACGTCAACTGTCAACCACCTTGAGAAAATATGGAAGGTGAATATACATTCCTCTTGGAGTCAGGAGGAAGTGATAAAAGAACTCGACGTCTGCTTGGGCGGCGGCACACGCACCGGCCTTGATGTGTCCAGAGTTGGAATGGAAAGACCCCAAAACGCGTGGATGTTTTATCTGGAATGTCGTCATCAGAAATACTTGTTTTACTGGAGTGGATGAACTGCAAAACCGGGCTACAACAAGGACCTTTCTGCTTTGTAAATAGCTTTCCCTGTTTGTTCAGACCTCCCTGGTCACAGTGTATAGGTTGGTGTTGCCTTCTGTGAAGATGTTTCATTAGCAATATCAATTTCCATATTGTGATGACAAATGAAATAAAATATGAAGGAGACACTTGAGGGAAAAAATGAAGGAATATGAGACGTAAAAATTGAGCTTGGTACTACTTGTATCTTCAAGCCAGAGTTAAAACTTTCTTAAAAACAGTTCATCGGAAATTTTAGTCACATCCCTATGTTGTGTACAAGTACAATTTAATTTGTTATCATAAATCCAAACCATGCGTTCTTTGACTGCTAAATTAAATGTGACTAATTTCTCTGTTTTATGACCAGGATTAAACCACTTGCAAGGAGAGTGACTCCTTAATGGGAAAATGATTTCAGCGACTAAATGCACAAGCTGTTAATTACTTTATGGCTTAGGGCAACAGCAAATTATGCCGTAATGAGCTGGCCTAAGTCTGATCTGAATCTGAATTCCACTTGAATCCCATATCCTCAACAAAAAGGCTACGGAGGCAAGAAATATTTTATCCCCAAAACCAGTGTCAAATGCAACTTTACTTCGAAATAGTCTTACCACTAGCGGTCAAACAGTTGTAATGAAATTCAAATATTTCAGCCAATCTTGATAGAGAAATGATAAATGTAGCACAGCCGAGAGACCGGATAGCTCCATTGACCATTCTTCAAGGCTGATGTATATATAAACACTTTATAGCACTTCCTGTGGGGACAAGACGTTCCCTGTAAAAAGCACTTGCAGGAACCAGGACTTGTCCTCTCTTGCCCATTACGGTCCGAGCTCATCCACTAAAATGATGTAAATTATTTTATATGTAGATTAAGAGGAAAAAATACTTTATCTGTAAATGTTATCTGTTATACATTAAGGGATACTTAAGGTTGTATTTTGTCCTGAATTGTGAAGTTTAATTTGGGCGATCCTGTAGCTCTCCTTAGAAAGAATGTACTGTGCTGGCAGCAGCCCTCTCCTTAACAGCATAGTTCTATAAATGATCCAGTCTGGGTGTCTATGTGAGTCTTCCTATTGATGTCCATTGTGGCCGTGGCTGAAGAATTGTAACCTAATTACGAGGTCATCAAGACAAACGATGACGCCGCAATTTAAATGAGCAAAAACGTGATCCAGACTCTAATAACGGTTTTCCTCAGTCAACGAGGTAGGTTTTTAAAAGTGGTCTGTTGTACAAAGGAAAATGACTTAAATAAAGCATTGTTTGAAGATCTTTATATAAGAGACCCCTCGACATACTTGATGTTCTCTTTTGTTTCGGAAGGGGGAGGGGTGACAACAAGGTTCCTCTCTTATTTATGCATTGCAGACATAGATAGACATTACACGGTAGACATAGACATGCAGATTAAAAGATGTGAATAAGGGCCATTTCCTGCACTCCTCACTGGACTGAACTATCAAAAAGCACTTGGTTTTTTGTGGATCCCCTTGTCGGCCATCACCGCTGGCTTCTCTCATCATTAACATGAGGACTGTTTATCTCATTTGTTAGAGCCTCAGCACTGAAGGCTTTTTTCAAGCTTTGAAACACATTCCATGGTGAGCTCATACCTGAGTCCAACCAATCAAATACGGGGGCAGGAGCAGAGTCATGTCTCCCTCCCACACAAGTGGAAAGATTTAATTCAAATATTCAAAGCCAGGGGTTAAACGGAACTACACCAGGAAGGTCCAATGACTCAGGACTCCAGATGGGATTGAGATTTTCACAGCACAGCACAGCAAAGAGAGATGAAGAGCATTTGAATTTGATCTCTTTCTGTAACCTTTACTTTGCGGTGGAGGTTAACGATACAACTGCTCACAAGGCAACAGTGAGCATGTGAGATAAAGGAATAGCTGACGTACTGTAGTGACAAAATGACAAAACAGCTGTTCTTTTTAGTCACTCTCAATGCATCTGCAGCTAAGGGATTAGGAGCCTAATAACTATTTTAAGACGTCATGATTTCCAGA
The DNA here is from genome assembly GCF_963514075.1 of Conger conger. Classification (NCBI taxonomy): domain Eukaryota; kingdom Metazoa; phylum Chordata; class Actinopteri; order Anguilliformes; family Congridae; genus Conger; species Conger conger. The sequence continues at coordinate 59,153,048 of NC_083764.1, read as the reverse complement.
ATTCAACGATTCTGGCTCTTGGAGTTTACGGTCGCTGCTGCCTCACAGATTAAATGAAGAACCTCTTGGACTAGATTCACTGTTTTGTCACAGCTCCACTATTTATTCACATAGACTTTATGATATATATGCTTCTCCAACACGGTCTGCTTACTATTTTACTTTACATTCTCCCCTCCAGACGGCTTGCTTGCTTGCCCCGCAGCTAAATTGGTTTACATTAAAGAGATAAACGCACAGCAAACGGTCTTTTAGGAATACAGTAGAAATGCAGACAGTGCATGTCCGGATTATCGCGGGAGTCAATAGGGGAAAAAGGAGCTTTGTACAACACAAAGCCCAGAAACCGGAATATGCAGTCTGCTGATGCAGCCTGTCTCAGTGTTGCTGGCAGGCTGGGGTTGGAATGGTGGGGAGGTGGGGGGGGTGATTTTGGTGGCAGCGTCTCTGCACGACAAGTGTAACTTCCTACATTATGTAACTTCTCATAAACAACAAACTCCTGCAAAATCCTAAAATAACTAAAAGAGCTTTCAGCTAAACCGGCTAAAGCTCTGGCCTTCAGATGTAACACAAGTTAGCATGCTGCTACCCGAAGAGGGAGGGCTTCAGTTGGCAGGGTATTGAATGTGGAGCAAACAAGGCTTAAATGAGCAATACGCATTATTGCACTTCCTGCTCTGTCAGGAATGGAGACTTAACAAAAAAATAAAATAAAAAAATAAAATGAAAAGTTGCTGGACTGTATCCACATTCCTTATCTCAATGCAGGTATGACTGACCCTACTGCACAATACAGATTCCCCATCAATGGTCTGCCTGCAGCCTAATGATTGATCTGGAATAATGACTGCATAGCTCAGTTGCGGGATTACAGGGCGAAAATAGCAACTAACTGCACAAATTTCAGAAGAAACAGACAGGTATATAGATGCATTTAAACAGCTTTACAGCGATGAGAGGGAACTCGCCTCAACCGTCCCCACCACCTGGGCGATGCAACGGCAGCCATTTTGTATCAGAATGCTAACCCACACATGATGGGATCCTCAATGACCACAGTGAGTCAGGACTTTGGTTTAACGTCTCATCCGAAAGTCGGATATAGGGGGAAGTTGCTTAAGGAGTAAAAAGATGGAAAAAGTCAAACTCATGAATCGGGCACTGCGGTGCAAAGAGGTTCATCAAAGGCTGTCAGGGAGCTGTCCTGCAGTGCTGCTGCTTCAATTAGTGCAGCGCTGCGTTCTTCTGCGATGTGCTGTGTTCTGATTTATACCAGATAGACTAGATTTGTGAAAAGTGCATTGTCTTACTGTGTTCCAGCCAGGGAGCTGGCCAACATTATGTCAGCCAGATAACATCTAGGCAATTACTGCCTGTGCCTGGGGCAAGTGCAGACGCATTGGATAGCAACCCATGCCACAACTGGAGAAGAGGGGAGCTGAACTCGGATGCATCACTCAGGGCTGGGCAGGGCTGGGTCCGACTGGGTGATTTTAGGTCCGGGCACAAACAGGGAAGATTTGGAATGCAAACTCAGAAAGTAGCTACCAAATGGTACTCTTGCTAGTAGATTTTCATTACATTCTCAGAAAAAAATTCCATAGAAGAACACTATTTAGTTCAAGGGTTCTTTGTTCGGGCAAAATAGTTCTTTGTCTCTGAGTTGTCATACTTCTCAACAATGATAAGGGGTTCCATAAAGAACTAAAAATGGTTTCAATATGAAGACAAAGCCAAAGAAACTTTTTTTTCCACAGATATATTGTGTGTATATTGTGCTGAAATATTTCCATCATTAGACAACAGTGATAAATCTTTGTGAGATTGGAAAGCAACCTCACATGATGTATTCCGCATGACATATGAGATCGCCTCCTGAAATAGCAGAAGACTTATTACAGTTTTCAGATGCATTTCAAGACAACACAGTCAAAAATTACTGGGAAGTGTGCCTGGTAGTAGCAGCATTTTAACCTCCCATTGTGGGGCAGAAAGACATTAACTGTGTACAGTGCCATATGACATACGAGTTAAAACCAGTTTTTAGGACCCGGCTTCTCTCAGTGGAATCAAAGTCAGGACAATGCAGGAACTCACCCAAGCCAACAAACACTTACTACAGAAAAGTAAAAGTTCATTGAATGTCACACCGGCCCAGCAGGAAGATCACTGAAACAAAACAAACGTTGGCAGTCAAGCAACCTTCAACACACTGCTCATATGGCCAGGCTTACATACCCTCGAAGGCCTTGACACACATGTCCATCTTATTTGGGAGGTCCTATCTCTTTCTTACAGGATGACATAGGTTTTGTCCATCAAGATCACATGCGCAACTATGCATAGAGAACAAGCCTGAACCCATGACTGTGCAGGAACTTTTTGAGGGGATACTGCAGTGGACATCTTGACCAAGAAGAAAGCACACCAGACATGGCTTCAGGTAATGTTGTTTACAGTTCATAGTTCTCAGCAGGAATCTCAGTCTCCACACAAGGACAGTAATATCTGGCACACACTCAAGCCTTATGAGGCAAGACCAGCAAAGCGATGCTTCACAAAGCACTAAACTCTGCTTTTCGGCTCTCCACACTGAAGCTCTTGATTGATTAGTGTCCCTCAGTCATTAATGAAGCAATTACCTCAAATGCTTTAGTGCTTAATAATGCTTCATTTAGTGCTGCCCATCACTAGTTGTGTGGCACAACCTAGAAAAACTTCAAACATCTGTTATACTTTTGCTTAAATACTGAACTTTTAAAAACTTTTTAAAACAAAATTTGCCCAACCACATTTCCTCACAAACTCTTCTCCAGAACTTTTCATATGAAAAACCACCTGTCCCGCCATGAAGCATGCACATCAAAGCTGTGTACTACAAATAAGCAACATCCCCACACACCTTTGGCACCTGAGAAGACAAGCTGATGGATGGAAGAGAAAGTAGGAGAGGAAAAGAGTGAGAGTGGGTGGGGATGTGAGCGCGCGAGAGAGGAGGTAATCTTGTGAAATAAAAATCGTGTAGGGACATAAGCCGTCCCGCGATGAATAAGCAGCCTATTATGTTGATGAATGACAGCCAGAGGCAGTGATTATGCCGCTATTATATCTTAAACAGCGTGGTTTGTCAGAATGCATAAGCACTGATGAAACGGGGACCCTCCCTCGCTCCCCGCCTCGTACATTCCACCAGTTTACTGCCGCCACAGTCGGCGTTCGGCGGCGCTGGTCCGCGGATTTTTCCGACAGTTCGGCGGCAGTATTTTAAACCGCTAATTGAATCCGTCTCTTCCGCATTCCTCCCTGCCGCTGTAAATAGCGTCTGTCTCCGCAGGCCAGCTCTCCGGCAGAGATACCCGCTACGCGACCACAATCGCGGATCTGCTGAGCGAGCGGAGCTGGAGGTTCGACACGGGATGGAGACGCTAGATCGCTTCTCAGCTGTTTCACAAACAGCGCTAATAAACATCGCCGCACACCCCCACCGCGCCCCGCGCCCTAGCCGCCCCCATTAGAACACTCCAGCACACGCAGCCGGGAGCCTCCAGGGCACGGCAAGGGGGCTGATTTCAATGCGCCACGGCGGAGTGCGTTGGCCCGCCGGTGCGTGACCGGGTGCGTCCCTCCAGCATGCAAATAGAAGTCTGCCGCCTTCCTCAGAAACACCCTTTAGTGCACCCCAGTTACTGACATAGCACAAGGCTAGTGTCAGTCCTTGGTGTCAGCCATGGTTTTTTGTTGCCTTTTTATGTTTCGTTTTTCTACAAGACGGTTTAGTCTGTTGCCATGTTTTTGTTTTTGTGTGCGTCTCACACACAGCTGCAGACCTCCTGAGTGGAGACCCCCACTAAATATCTGTACCAGGCCAGTGCTATAGTGGTGGAGGGGCGGGCCTGGGTTACTCCGGGAGCATCCATAATGACTCAGTGGGAGGGAGGGGGGGCAGGGGGGGGCTGGCACTAGCTCCTCTCGAGAAAGCAATAGTACCGTTTGCCAAAGGTCGTAACAGAGTGCTTGTCAGCGAGATGTGGCACACCATCAATAACCGCCCCAGAATTTGACCTAAGATTAGGGTAAGTTCGTTCCACCACTCCCGGCTCCATCGCTTATAAACGCCGGCGCTTTTCATCTCTTCTCCCAAGTGTTGTGACTCAGGCAGCTCGTGGCATGAGCGGCAGAACAGCGGCGACTACCTGTCCGATGCAGGCTGGCGCAGCTCAGATCTGGTTACGCCGCCGTGATGGGACGGGAACCATCGCCCGCGGACGTCTCCTAACGACCGCGGCTCATGAGAACGTCGTCACCTGTTCATTCCCACCCAGCAGTGCCACCTTCTTACCGGAGGACAAAAGAGTCAAAATGAAGTCGCTTTGTGCGCGCACTTGTGTGGGAAGCACACCTAATTGTGAGTGAAACTTCACATTGTACACCTGCCACTGACCCACAGTGCAAGGGGCCGGCAGCGTGGGCCGTGACCGGATCCCGGCGACCCATTTCATCCCTCAGAGGTCACAGCCCGGAACAAGGGGAGGTCGCAGCCCTAATCCACTCTGCATTGAGGTAAAATTGGGGGCTTTGGACATGGTCCACAATGGAGGCCTATGAGAACGCTGGGGGTTGTCACACAAAGCTTTGACATGAAAGAGAGTGTCCCTCCCAGCAGCAAAACAAACAGCAAATTATCAAGTGGCTGGCGGTGGGTACGGGGGCAGCAGGAACAGGAGCTGTCGTTCTCAGTTAAAGAGAGGGTTCCTGAGGTGTGGCACACAGCCATTCAGCTCAGGTCATTAATGTGGAAGCCGTTAAACAAACTTCCGTGTGGGCTTTGAACTCGGTGAACTTCGTCCAACCTCGCCTGGAAGACGGAGTCAAATCACAGCAGGCAGATTGTACATTTTCTCAGTTTTAAGGGACGATGACACACTTCCTTGATGCAGACCTCGGGTGGGGAAAAATGCATTTTACATAAAAAGAAAAGCACTCGCATGCTTGCTGTTGTTTGATCAAATTAGTCAATGCTGCAAAAACAAATCTTATTTAGTTTAAATCTTATTTTGATGACTATTTCTGCTAAATAAAACAAACAACAACAAAAAAAAGAGGTCAATTTCACTAGTCAAGCAAAAAGTTAACATAAAACAAGCTAATATTTTCTACTTGAGAGACTTTTTTTTCAGTGAAGTCAAGAACGCACACGGCTGAAACACTATCAGTAAAAAAAAAAAAAAAAAAAAAAAAGACAAACATTTCAGTTCATTTTCAACTCTAAAAAAAACCGACATAAAAGTCAGTGAGTGAAAACCTCGGCGAGGTGACGGGAGGTAACACACGGCAGAGTCATGGCAGCTAATATTAGCCCAGCGCTCGGGGGTCACGTCACCCTATTTAAACCTCATCAAACGGGGCGCACTGCTGGAGGAGGCCGGGCCACATGGAGACGGCCCGCCGAACATCCCTCGGCCTCGGCCTCAATGCCAGACACCGCTCCCCGTCGAGCTCGTTGTGCGACCCTCCCCTTCGACAAGGACGCCCTTGTGACGACCAAAGGGGATTTGGCCTTAAAGTTTGTAGAGGGAGTCGGGTCATCCCGCCCATCGTTAATACGAGGGGGAGGGGGGGAAAAAAAGAGGCGACTGGCTCTTTAATTTCTCCCGGGCGTCCCCATTCATGGCCTCCCCCGAACAAAAATCACAGCGCACCATTCAATCAACGCTCCTTAAAGCCCTCTTTATGGTCCCACTAAAGGTCTTAGCCATGCAGAGAATAACCGCTGCCACTATAAGAAACCTGAGCCCATTGAGAAAGTGACAGCCGCTGCCAGAATATGATCCTAATCCTGTTTCCAGCATTCTTTTAGCCCACTGGCATCGCAATTCCGCCAGGTATTCTCCCAGCTGTCAAATCGGAAAATCCCTCTAATAGTCCATTGCCCAGATACACATCAAAGAAGCTCCTGGAAACCACCAGCGGCTTAGTGGCACAACCTCTTGTCTCTCTCTCACACTCACACACACGCTCACACACTGGACCCACAGATCAAGCAATACAGTTTTTTTTTTTTTTTTTTTTCTTCACCCCAAACTGTAATTTGGAATTCAGATCCCCCACCCCCCCTTGCTGTTTGCAATCCGGCATGGCACAACACACTGTGTATGAAACTCGATATCCTCCGAAAGCACAACTTGTTCAAGGCAGCAAAAAAAGCCTACCGGCCTGCCAGTAACCGTCAGGGTCGGGGAACGAGGGGCAGGAGACGGTGAAGGAGGGAGCGACCGGGGACCGGTGTCAGAGGGAAAGCGGAGAGAAAAAGGGAGCGAAAGCAAAAGAAGAGGGGGGAACAACAGGTGTCTGAACTCCGCTTGCTCCGGTCACCCTCTCGGTTCCACTTTATCTCCTTCTATTCTCGCTCGTTTAATCCATCGCTATCTCAGCCCAGGATAATCTCCTTAAGGCAAAAACACTCGGTTTTGGTGTCCCCCAAGCCTGGTGGACAGCCGAGCGAGGGTGGGGGGGGAGGGGGGGGGACGGGGTGCATGCGTTTGGGTGCCTGTCACCACCAGCGCTGCTTCAGTCAGGATGAATTACACACCGCACTGACACTGCCAGACTCACCAGGGCAATGAACCAGAGGGACACTCTCTGCTCATTGGTCAATGCCGGTGGTCACATGTTCAACTGCTGGCATCCACTGGAGGAGAGAGGCCTGGGGAAGGAGCTGGAGGTGCCGGGCATTGCTCTCTGAGAAGCGGGTGAGGTGTCACCGGGCCTGGCACAGAAGGAAAGGTGTTGGTAGAATTTGGATACACATTTTGTTTACACACTCGTTGTTTTCTTACAATTCCTCCCCCAATTTGAAGTGCTCACTTGAAATTGACTGTTGTACGCTCCATCATTTCGCGAGGGGGAACACTTGACACACACATGCAGCCAGCCACCCCGAGGCTCAGTACAACTAGCTGAGCTGGCAGACAGATTGACCCGGAATGACCAGAGGAGCTAGGGAATACCCTGCAAACTCTCCCTTTGGACAATACTAGTGATTTTTTTATTTTTTTTGCTTCACCCAGTGGGAACCCCAGCCATATATAGTGATGGTAAGATTTTTGTATGCATAGCGTTGTGGCAGCTGAGAGGTGACTGGGGGTGTGTTGTTCATCGGTTGGGGGCGCCAGGGCAAGGAGGCGCAGAATGGAGGCTCACCAGTGGGGCTGTAGGGCTGGACTCCCACTGGGCTGAGATTTCACACTGAGATACAGACTCAGGCCCCTGTAGCATGGTCCTTTCCCCACTCAGACCCCTCCAATCACCGAATACACCCTGCACATCTGGGCATGGGGTGCGGGGGGGGGGGGGGGGGGTCCTCCCTGGAGCTTCCTGTAATTGACCATATCACCCTGCCCACAAGGCCCCTAAAACCAACCGCTGGCAAACAGCGAGGGGAGCAAAGAGGCATCTGGCAAGACAGAATCCCTTTAAACACGAGCATTATCAGATTAACGCGCCACATCTGCACCTGATGGAAATAATTAACTGGGGCTAGACCACAACACAGCGGAGAAATGCGCTCAAACTGCCTCCCGCGCGGACGGAAAATGAATCATGAACAGTGAACGACATTCCTTTACCGCCCATCTCGTATCACTTCTGTCTCGGTTAGATACAATTACCAGTGATTTAGCCCCCTGCTGAGTGTTAGCCATCACAAACATTAGCCCCTGCCCTGTGACCGGGGGCTTCCTGATGTATTCCAGGGCTCCAATTAGCAGTCTCCCGGCTAGCGGTGAAAGTCTCCAAACTCTCCAGTGGAGTGGCTCTGGGGGGTGAAAGAGTTTACGGAAAGTTTACCAGAAAAGTAACAATATTCACACACCCCATCCACACCCGCGTCCCGATGTTCAGTTAGGTTCGTTGGAATTTGAAGACACCCGCCCCCCTCCCTTCACTTCAACTTCCACTAGCTACACTCCTGGAACAAGAGCTTGAATATGGCTGCCCCATAAGATTTTCTGCCCGGTGTACTAGAACCTCTAACAGTAGATGACACCCCACACACAGCGGCAATCCCACCCGTTTGGCGGAACACCAACCCAACAGAAATCGCCATACTATGCGCGTCCCCGCACGCGCGTGTGCACACAAACACCACGGCTCCATCCTAATTCAATAATGAGCCGACCGCGAGGCGCTGAGGAAAGCGGGAGAAAGAAAAGAAGACGTCCCTAATGGCCTCCCCTCTCTCCTGAGTGTTAGAAAATGTAAATTTATGTAAAACCCACAGGAAACGTATATTTACAATGCGTTCGGGGTAATCACAAGATGCAGGCATAGCAAACCGGCCCTGCCGACGGAAGCAGTCAGTACAGAAATAGTTTTATGTGTCATTAATTCCCCTAGCATTCCTAAATATTCCTTCTATTGCCGTGGTAATACAGTAATCACTCACAATCGCACAGAAAATTATCTCCAGTCATCTGTGGAATAAAGGCAGAGGGCAAAACTGGGGAAAACATCCCATTTTAGCATCCCGTGCGTCCTTAATGGAGCCACCAAAGCCACGCGCAGGCCTCTCCGCCTCCCATCCCGCCGCCGACGGAAGGCCGTTACCGCGCGGCTTAATGACAGCGGGGAGTCGATGGCTCCCAGGAGCCTCCGCCACTAATGTTGATGCACCTTTTCAGGCCTCATTGCCGGGGAAGGACGAGGGGTCCACCCAAGTCCCCGGGGACAGGGAAGACGCACCCACAAAAACGACCCCACGCAAAGTCATGCTCAGAAAGGCACCCCCCCCCCCCCCCCCCCCCACACACACACACAATGTGCCAGGAGAAATGAACGCCAAGCGTAAAGATGCCACAGCAAGCACCCATATTATTGTTCTCCCTAGAAAGGTTGCTCTCCTCTCAATTGCTATACAATTTCAATAAATGGATGATTTGTTCCTTCCTACGGAGGTGAATGCCCGATCAGAAGAATATGGTTAAATTGAGATTGGGCAGCTTTGGGCTCTAGAATTATTGGCATATAAATGAAGACATTGCTGTCTTTCTGTGATTTACTTGTGTATCAGGATTTTTAGTTTGGCTAGGTAAGCAGTGTTTGGCTAGGTAAGCGGTTTGTTCATACATTTGCGTGTTGCGGTATTACGGTAAAAAAGTGTACTTCCCTCTAGGGTCTTTCAGCGCACTGATCCCTGGTTATGGGTATGCACTTCGCACTTTGTTGTACGTCGCTGGATAAGAGCGTCTGCAAAATGCCATTAATGTAATGCAATGTAAAATAAAAAAAGGCTGTATATAATAAACAACACAGATAATCTATTTGTTAGTGTAATTAGTTATTTGAAAAGATATAATTTGAACAGATATAATTTGAAGTGACTGTTAAACATTGAAACACATGCTACTGTATGCCATTTAAAAAACAGCACACAACGGCTGTGATTTGAACACTATGGGGTGAAAAGATACTTGCATCCAGGAACTCCAAACACATCTTGGATTAACAGCCTCTGAAAAGAAGTTTATGAACTAGAACTCCAAACAGAAGTATCTTTTTTTGCTCTTAGTGTAATTAGATTAAATTCTGCTTTTCAAATCTTATACTAAGATTATGAGATGATTTATCAATATTTGCTTTAATGCATACATTAGTCACATGTTGTATGCTATCTGCCAAGTCCTAAATAAATCAAACTGCAATTACTACCATTACAAAAAACATCACAAGTCATGGTATAGCATGGCAATTTGGATAGCATCAGCCATTTATTTCTATTGCTGCCTGTCAGGGTTCATAAAAAAAGTAAAATAAAAAGGTTATGCCAATGAGCTGAACTGGCAAAAATGACATTGATATAATATGCCCAATTGCTGTGAAACAATCTGAAAATGCATTTCTGTTCAATGAGATGACTAATATTCTTGTGAAATCACAAGGAACAAAACTGACTTTCGCAAATGGAATAACTTCACTGCTGGCTCTCTCTACTGCAGAACGGTCTCCTGCTGTCACCTACAGGCCAGAGGAGGAAGTGCAAGAGAAATTCAGTAGAATCGCTCCGCTAACGGAAGTCGTGAAAGGCTTTCGTAACTATGTTCTCTTGAAAAATGCATTTATAGTGGAGGAGAATACATGGGAATTTGACAGGGGAAAAAGGACTGGTAGATGAGAATGAGAATGAGACACAAATGATACTAAAATCTACAGAAATATTAATAGAGATTTCATTACATGTCTTGTAGTAGCTAATTTCTCGATCTAAATGGATTATGCTGCCGCATGACTTTCCCCTTTGGGACAATATAGTCTCCCACAGATCAAGAAAAATTTATTTTCTCTTTAAATGAAGATTAATCGCAGGTAAGAGGAAAGGCAAACATGTCAGACATTAATCATATAAAGATGCACGTTTAAACATCGTTTAAAATTCAACAGACTGCTGATGAAATATCATGTATCGTCAATATAACGTAGTGGCTCAGGAGGTAAGAGCAGTCGTCTGGCAGTCGGAGGGTTGTCGGTTCGACCCTGCCGTGGGTGTGTCGAAGTGTCCCTGAGCAACCCCCAATTGCTGCTGTTGGCGCCTTGCATAGCACCCAATCACCGTTGGTGTGCGAGTGTGTGAATGAGAGGCATCAATTGTACAGCGGTTTGGATAAAGGCGCTATTTAAATGCAGACCATTTACCATTCACCATGTATGATCTAAAAAAACAAAATTAATGAAAATGAGGAACATCACAGAGTGTCACATTCTCCATCAAATGCAAACTGCAAAGTTTCAACAGAAGGGACACCCGGGAATCACGAAGCTCTGGTCTCCATAAGGCATCCTTCTGACAATCCTGCAAATCACATGACCCACTCGGGCCAATCACAGGTGAGGCTAGTGGACGCGGCGCAGCTTGCAGAGGTAGATGGGGCCAAAGTTGGCGGTGAGGTGCGGGAGAACCAGCTCCCCGAAGCGGGGCTTGGGGGCGAAGCGGAAGGTGTCCCCAAAGAGCTGGGTAAATGGCCCCAGGTCCTGCACTTGGGCTGTGATGCCAAACTCTTCCTGCACCACCTGCATGGCCCTCTCCACCACATACTCATTCTGCAGCTGAGACAGCGTGCATGTGGAGTACAGCACATCACCCCCGGGCTGGACTGCCTGTAACCCTGCCCTGGAATAACAAAAAAAAAGTATTCGCCAGTATTCACACTAAAATTACCATTCTGCGGCTTCACGCATATATATTGGAACACTGGTCATGTTTGCTTACTAAAATTTAACCAATTAAGATGCATATACGTAAACGGTGAAATAAAAAAAGAAGGCAATGTTTATACAGTCTCACATAGCTCACACAGCAGAGCAGGCATATTCAACTCAGGTCCTTGACAGACCACATCGTCTGCAGGTTTCTGCGGTATAATTTCAACCTCCAGCCAATTAAGGCCTTGAGTACAAGGTGCGTGGACTCTTAATTAATCAACAAATGAAATCAATCACTGTTGCTGAAATACACCAAAAACCAGCAGACACTGCGCCCGTCAAGGACAGGATTCTGACACCCGTGTTGTACAGAATAAAGACAGCCAGCTGCCGGATAATTTTGCAGTACCAAGGGCATCAGATGCCACAACTTACACCAAGAGCTCTGTCTGCAGCAGGGGGAGCATCTGTCTTTCCTTGTTCCTGGACCTATTAAAGATGCTATTGTCTGCCTCCAGCAGAGAATGCCTGTCAGTGGTGCAAGGCACGTCCACAAGAACCTAGGGAGGGTCAACATTCACTGAAATGAAATAACAGGCACAACCACCAAACTACTACAAACTCTACACAGCTGTTGGGCCCTTGAGCAAGGCCCTTAACCCCGCATTGCTCCAGGGGGGATTGTCCCTTGCTTAGTCTAATCAACTGTAAGTCCTTTGGATAAAAGCGTCAGCTAAATAAGAAAAGAAAATTGATGACAAATGACAAAATTACAATAGGTAATATGGGCTGGCCACTTCCTTTATGAATAAAACAGAGAAACGTGAAATGGTTGTCATTAGTGGGTTTCACGTTGTTCACCTGGAGCATGACGTCAACCGCAGACATACCGACACGGGGAAAAAGCGTAGCGATATATTTTAGTGAATCATAACGTTACGAGTACCAAACAGTACCAATTCCAGAACTTACTCTGTCGAACGTGTCGCTCTCCAGCTCGCCCCACTTCCGGCCGTCTAAGGAAGTGATGCGGACCCGGTCGTCTGACCAGTATTCTCTGGGAACGTAGTTCTGCAGGACCTGGAGCACACGGGCCTTACGAGACACCGAAGAGTCGTTGACAGCAAGATAACCTGCAAAACCACACGCAGCAGCACCTTCTGTTAGACCCCCCCCACCCACTCGCCATCGTCTGAGTGAATGCGAATGACTGAGTATGTATTTTATGCAACAGACAGAATATGCCTCAACTGGAAACTGTCCACATTTGATACAGGACCTTGACAAACTCTTACCGAAGGCCTGAGTCTGTAGGAGAGCTAGGGTCTTCCCCCCAGGAGCAGCACAAAGATCTAGCACAGTATGGCCCTCCTGGACGTCCAAGGCCAGGACAGGCAGCAAAGAAGCTGCATCCATTAGGTAGTATCCTAGGGTTCTGTTGCTATCTGGTCTGAGAGCGAGAGGCAAGATTTTTCCAAAAAGTTAGCAAAAAAAATAATAATAACCCCAGAACAGACACAGCATGCCAATGCTTAAATAACACTTGTAAAACAACTTTTCCTTGTTTCTCACCTGGCAGGCTTGAAGCGAGAGATGTCACTCTTCGGGAACACAAAGCACTTGATATTTGGGCTGAGGCCTGGGCGCACAGTCTCTTCTTCCGTTTCTGACGTGGGAAAAGGGCCGTTGACAGATAAAGGTTTATCGTCTTGCTCCTCTGTAGTGCCTTGCACCTCATCCCTTTGAAGAACGTCACTGCAAATAAAGTCCATGGCCCCCTGTGACTGTAATTCTTCCATAACTTCTTCTGCTGCTGCAGAAAAGTTGTTGACCAATGCTCCGTATTTCCTCTCGCAGAGCATGGCGACTCGCACGGATGGCCAGAGATCGCCCAGCTGTGTGCCGTAATTCACGTCGAAGTTCTCCAAGGCCAGGCGGGTGGAAGGAAACTTTGGCTGTGTGGTCGCCTGTTCAAATGAGAAAAAGCGTTGCCAACAGGATGTTACTGATGTTATTCATACTGAAAAACATCTCTGACGACAGAATATATTTTCTGTTAGCATGTATTTAATTTAGCATCTACTAATGTAGTTACAAATCCTCATCATGATTTTCATTGTTATCCTTTTCGTGCATTAATTTATTCACATTCCCATTTTCTCGTCTGGCTCAGTCTTGACCCATCAATATCCCACTCGTTAACATAAGGTCAGCAAGATACAACATTTATACCCAAGGACAAATGCGTTTATCATTCGGGACACTATGCTTAAACTACAAAAAACATCGTAACTATCGTTATTACCCATTTTGTTTTCACACGATTCCGTCGTGGGATTAAAGAGATGCTTTTCAAATTTCGAAATAATATTCTCGTGTTTATGCGCGCGGCCATGTTGGGGTTCAGCGTTTATTCTCCGTATGAAACGTGTAGCCTACTCACAAGTAGTTCCGCTCTAAGGTTGGATACATTCTATATACAGTATATCTCGATGGTTGAATCGTAAAAAAATTGTGATGTGGGTTATTTTAGATATCCTGCATTTTACAGGCATTGAAGCATTTGTGTTTATGAAAGGGATAGTTCACTTTCTTGGTTATTCATTAATTCATTCGATTGGCCAGGATAGTTTGTGCGCGCGAAGGAAGATATTTTAGATATTTGCATACATTTCTTAAAATCTGCCAACTTTAGATGGCTGGTATCGCGGGGATCCGTTATTTAAAGCATCCAAAAAAGACCCTTCAAGTAAGTCCAAAGCAGCAACGTTATGCCTGAGATTGTATGTGTGTTTGTTACCAAATTATTCTTTTAAAAATTGCGTTACAATTTATCTTCGGTAGCTATTATTTCTTATAAGTAACTAATTCTGCCAGACTGATGGACTCAAGTAACCAGCACGACATAAGCCTACGGATGTAAGTGCCAATCGGTCATTTTTCATATAATAAAATAACATACTGTATTTGATGTCTTCTCTATTGCTCCTTCATACGCCGTTTTCAACTTGTATTGTCGGGTATGACATCCAGCCACGAATTAAAATGCGATGACATTTCATTACTTATTTGAAGCGTAAAAAGCCGCTAAAAGTGTAAATAAATGTCATTCAAAGGATTTCATACCTTCGCACGATGGCATTTTTGTAGCATTATCGATTCAATGCGTTCTTAAATTGCTCCTCTATAAGCAGTTTTCCCACTGGTGGTGCTACATTTTCGCCACACATTCCAATTTGCTTCCTTCGACGTGGAGATTGAACCAGAGGTCTAACGCGCACATACAGGTGGTGCAACGAGTTATTAAACTAATTTCCATGCGGGTGATATGCGTGTTTGATTAGCTACTTTTTCATTAGATAATTTAAATAATTGTAATACTGTTTCATGGCACTGTACACTAACATTAAAATTCCAATGCAGTCACTGAAATGACAATTACATATGAATCAGTGGATAATGCAGATGGACAAATGCTAATTTAGACACAAAAAGGAGATTTATTCAGAACTTTATAATTCAGATGGACAAATGCGAAACACAAAAAGGAGATTTATTAAGAACTTTATTCAAAATAGTACATTAAATATTCCTGATAGATTTAATTGGAAGGCGTGCCTGAGAATTGGTGAAGGAAAACAATACATGATCTCTTGTTGATGCAACAATTCTTTTTGTATTTATATTCCGCAACCGTATGATACCACTGGAACTGACAGCAAGCAGCCTAACGACAGCCTTCATTTTACAGACTTGAAGAGTTTGTGCGCCACCTGCAGGGAATATGAGAAATTACATTATTACTATCATTATTACACTGCAAGACGATGTGTCATACAACTTCAGTTTCTTAGTGTTTTGTACACTGAACAGAGGGTTCAAACACTTGTTCATGGAGCACAATCGCTGCCACAATCCCACTCTACTCTCACATAAGTGTCCATTGCACCATAAGTATAGCTTATAGACATTATAACTTGTGTTTGATTTGCACTTTGTTGTACGTCGCTCTGGATAAGAGCGTCTGCTAAATGCCACGTAATGTAATGTAATCTATAAAGTGTCCTTCAAAACAACATAATTACAGTAAAGGTTATTTATTTGTATTGTTTTTTTCCGTGCACCTTTTACTGATATACCCAACATAACAAGACGTTTCTCATTTTTGAATCTGGGAAGCAGAATATAGCAGCCCTTAACATTTCTGTTTATATATACTTGACAACATGCCTTACGTTTTATTTCTGATAAAAAACAGCACTTCACCGTTTCTGCCAATGCACATCCCCCGTGATGGTTGCAATCGTGTGGTTGTCAAGACACCCGTGTTGATGAGATGCAGGCAGTAGCCCTCTTACTCACACAGTGGTCCCGGGCGTGTAGGAAGTCGAAGAGCTCCTCCGTGCAGTCCTCCTCGGTGTTCGACCGCGAGCTCACCCTGCTCTCGCATGCGTCCAACCTCGCCCGCACGTGCACACAGTGTTCCGTCTGCTCGCATTTCGCACGGACTGTGTCTAAGGGGTCCTACAGGCGGCACACAGAGCCTTCAGACACCCAATAAGGGAATGTTCTCCTTATGTGCTATATACACACACCAACATATATGCACATGCCAACATACGTATGTGTGCGTAATTAAATACACTATTTACAGTATAACAGAGTAAGCTAATTAGTAATACATAAAATGTAGAGAAGTAAAAAGATTGTATAACTAAAATACTTATATTGGTAGTATTTTTAGGTTGAGTCTTTGAAAATATTGTACAGTAGTTTCTATCATCAAAAGTAGCAGCTGACACTGCAAAATGGCAAATTCCTGCAAAATTTTGGATAAATGTATTACTTCTGCGTTTTAACCATTTGGCATATATAACATTAGCAGATTTGACACTGAACCTGATGACCCCAACTGACAAAAAGTAATCACTGTTATGCACTCTTTTCACAACCCAAAGCGGGCATTTTTTCAGCGATCTTCAGATTCGTACCACCAAATCTTCCTCCTCCTCTTCATCTTCTTCATCTTCTTCATCCTCCTCTCCACCTCCCTCACCTTCCTCACCTTCCTCCTCCTCTCCACCTCCCTCCCCTTCCTCATCCCCCGGCCCTCCCTCCTCTTCTTCCTCCTACAAAATACCAACAGCAGCTGGTTAGGAAAAAAGCATTTTTCTGATAGGTAATGGTGCTTAAAATGAAGTAGCCAGTTAGCAAGGCAGGCAAAATGTATGTACCAGTAAACATCTGCAGCCCAGCGTGCTATAATTAGCCACGTAAGCCATGTGTATGCTATAGGTTATACTTGCACTCGTGTATAATTATTTTAGTATTCAGGATATTTTAGCTGGCAACCGTGGTACGCTACTTGGAAATTTGATTTACTCTTCATGTGATCCATCTATGTGTTCGATCTAGGACTTGGAATTGCACTTTCCTCTAAGATCTCCAAAGCACTTGTCCCTGGTTCTGATTTGCACTTTATTGTACGTCGCTCAGGACAAGAGCGTCTGCTAAATGACTAATCTAATGTAAACCGTTTTGGGCAGCTGCACGCATTTCAATGCTTCAAACTCCATATAACATGATAATCAGATGAATGGTTATACCGGCCAATCCAGTTCGCACAGTCAAGATTGCGACATGCTTGCGATCGCGTATTAAACAATTTAATCAAATGTACAGCATCGCTCTATTTAGCTTCCGAGGAGGACAAGAGAGAGAGACCTGAAATGTCAGTGTCGCAACTCGGTAGCTTGGGTAGCAAAAAAAAAAAAAGACTTTCATTCACACTTGGTAGGGTGGTCCCAACGCAACTTCCACGTCGGAACCTCGGGGTGCGTCCACCCAGTTCCACCTTCTCTCACTTCTGAACGTATGTGGAGGAAAGGAGGGCAGGAGACGAGTGGAGGAAAGAAAGAAACATTTTCCCAAGTATTGGGACGACAGCGATTGGGACGCACCCGGCATTTGAAGGCAGCGCATTTCGTTAGCTATAAGAGTGACATATGGCTGTCCCAGTTATACTACAAGCCGATTTTTTTTTATTTCACGAGGAAAAAACGTTAGATAGCCCAGCTGATAAACATTTAGCCGCTTGTAGGTTCTTAACTTATTTTGCTGTTGATTACATTGCCAACTAACCGTTAATTTACATTACTACTAGGGAATTTGAAATGTACGTTACAGGACTGGCTAGCTAATTACCCAACATAACAGTAACTTAGTTAAATAAAAATAAATGAATGAAAATAAAAAAGCAAGCTAAATAGCTAGCACATCAGGGTAGCCAAGTTAGCTAATTCGCTAAAATCACAAAAGGAATTGGCGACGAGTAACATGCTAATGCAGGCCTGAACCTGACGGGTCAGAGTTCGCAGACTGTCACACCAGTTATGGCAGTTGACTGCTCTTTAAAATGATTTCATAAGCATACCTCGTCGTCAGGCTCTCCATTTGTGATCATTTTCTCTTCAAAAACCATCGTTGGAGGTTTGGCTTGCGTCACTGAGGTAGTTAAGTATTGCCTAGAAGCAGTCAGGGACGAGACAGAAGCTAACGCTACCGTCCCCGGATCTCTTCTGGAGGACGTTTTAGGTCACATCCAGGAAACTACGAGATTCCACCGGAAGTGTTTTCGCCTTTTTCCTCAAGTCAAAGATTGTGGAGGGAATTTTTAAGATACAACGTAGTTACAAGTTCAGACTTGTAGTTGAAACAGAACAATCTGTCAGTCGAACATTTACATGACTATTCAAATAGAATACATGACACAGCAGGGATGGGAAGCTAGTCCTAGAGGGCCAGTGTGTAGTTTGTGCTTAATTTTCAAAACCTTAGACACAAAACAGTCAACTTGTAACACAGACTGTCCCATGTTCAAAACCTTGCATTGTGCATTTGTATCTTTGAGGAAATCTTTCACTTACAAAATCATTGGAGAAACCTTTAGCATGAAATACTATAGGAACATTTGTTTAGATTGCCCAAACAATACCTATAGCTTCACAGTTTAGTTTTACAATACAGGTTTCAATATGGTTAAGAAAATAGTTGAAACCATAGAAGTGTAGAATTGAACAGAATTAACTAGTGCTGCAATTTAAATTTTTTGAAGATATGGTCAGCATTTTGGTAGTTGTGTGTATGCAAGAATTGGCATGCCAAACTGGGTTTTTAAAATTGTAATTATAGCTACAAAGTGGGAAAATAAAGCAACTGCAGCAAAAGAGTCCTCTACCACATAGCTCTGCGTCACACCATTCAATCTCTAGTCTACCTTGGAACATCTGCCAACTCCATGTGGTTACTCCTTAGCTTTAACGAGACTGAAGTACTTGCTACTAAAGGAAAGTAGTGGCCCTATGGTTAAGGCACACATTCCCAGAAGCAACCAAATATGTTGCTACATCAGCTGCAAATTGCAATGGACTGACCAAATTAAGCACTTGCTAAAGCAATTTAATCCACAACTTAAACTGTATTCTTCAGGGAGAGAAGATGCATTTCACAAAAGGGTAAAGTTTATTAATTTTATTAACCAAACTCCCAGCCATGAGCATTACAAAGCTGTAGATTTGGATCTCCTGAGCACCATCACCAGTGCAATCATGCAGACCAGTCCCACTGCAGCCACCACTCCAGCCATGACCACAGCATCAGGGGAGAGACCTAGAAAGCGGAAACCATTTCATTGACGAGGAATTTGCCAGATGGCAAGCACTAGATGGCAATGATCAGGATGGATACCTGCTGCCCTGTGATCTTCTGCCTTCAAGGGAGTGCTCAGCTTTGGCAAAACTTCATTAGTAGGTCTCTGGACAGTGATGGGTCCTAGGAAGGCACTGGCACTATACTGTGCAGCTGGAGAACAAGAAACATTCATACCTTGCCAAGTTTATACATAAAAAATTTTTTTTTAAAAAGTTGAGCAACATGAGACCAACGGAAGTCACCTGCAGGTTCCAGACTCCTGCCCTTCCTCACAGCACAGCCAGTGTCACAGCAGCTACATACCTGGTCATCTCCAGAAGCACTAACCCACCTGCAAGAAGGACAGGTTAGTCAAGCAGGGGATGTAGTCGCTTGATCATGTACATGGTAGATGACCAACCCATCCTTTGACGGAAGGAACGAGCAGGCCTTCCCCTCAGAATCCGGCAATGCTGCAGTGGCTCTCAGGTGACAGAAAATGTAGATCTACCAAGAACCAGAGAAACGTCAGTCACAGTGCAAAGCATGATGACCAAACGCATGCAGTTGAAGGCATTACACACCTCGCTCCTGGTCTCCTGGGCAAATCGGAAGGCATCTAGCTGAACTTGCAGCTTTTCATCCCGTTTCCTGGACTGGAACTTGGAGCGGGAGCTAGTCAGCTTGGAATCAATTAGACACCTGGAACAAAAGCTTAGTCCTCCACTTGCAGGACAAGTACATATTTTTTGCAGGGGTGGGACCTGAAGGCTGAACCTACTCACCCTTGGTAATCAATAAATGCATATCTGGGGACTGAATCCATGCTGGGAGCCAGAGTGGCCACACAGGTGTCCATAAAGACACGGAGGGGCACATGATTGGCCTGGATCACAGAGGCTTCAATGTTAATGAGGTCTCCCAGGAAGAACACGTTGGATGTCCTCTCCAGCTGCCAGTCATCTAGCATTTATGGAAGGGTAATGATCAGTGAAAAGGCAAAAATGCTGCAACCAAGCATTAGATGGCAACTCACCAGCCATGAGCCTCAGGGAAAAGACAAGGAGATCCTCAGCAGACAGGGTAGAGTGGTAGGGAATCCAGGTTGGGTTCAGTGCATTGCTACTCACATTGTGCAGCCTATGGAAGTAGCAAAAGGGTTAGCGCTATGGTCACAACAATACAACCGTTTCATGGTAAAATGATTGAGCAGTAGTCTCTTCAGGAGAGAAAAGACTATAAAGCTTATTCAGTGTACCAGGACATTGAGGTTAGACAGCCTTCCAGAACAAGTGACCAGAACCCCACACCAACATTTGAAGTCCCAAATATGGGCCATGTGCCTAGTGACAGGAAATGCTTCACCTCATGTAATGGCACTGGACACCAACCACTGCGTCACTGGTTCTGATGATGGGAGTATCCCCAATTGCTTTGGGTTGGTAGTTGATGGCAAACGTGTAGATGAGTGTATCTGCAGTCATCTGGAAAGAGAAAGTGATTACAGGAGTCACTGGCACACCACCATTTCCAGCTCTGCAAATGCTTCATACCGTCAGCGTGCTGCCACAAGCATGCAGCTCAGCCACAAAGAGGAGATGAGAATGATCCTGTCCAACAGGCCCACAGCCTCCCAAGGTGATGTCAGATGGCTGGATCAGAATACCAATGCCAAGCAGGTCCACATCCACTTCCAACTGCACTAAGGTTTCTCCACAATGGACATGGACAGAATCTGGCCTGGGTAGAGTGGGTTCCAGGATGGTGGTTCCCTTGGGCGCCCCAATAGTTGGGTGGGGTGTGAATAGACCCGGGGGAGATGCTGGCCTTCCAAAGGTTGGCCGGGCTGTGGCAGGTGCCTGGGTGGTTGCCGGTTTTCGGTGATACCAGGGGGTTGTTGCAAGACCGTGGGGATTCACAGGCTCATGGGACTGCCGAGCATTACATAAACAGCCAAAAAACCCAAGAATCACGATTCCAATACACAACCGCTCACCCGCCATGATGACTCTATGTCTGCATTCACAAAATCCAGCAATATCCCTGGTGCTTTGGTGAGGTAATTTTATACCCAGCTGAATGTCATTGATTGGACTAAATGCTTCAGCCTTCTTTCATCCTCTCTTGCTGTAAAGCATTAATCAAGCAATTTTACCTCTTCCAATTTGTCCAGCTGTTAATTTCAGTGTGCATGTGATTGGACCTACAATTGATTTCACCTGAAAGTCACAAGTAATTAATTAATTTGGTGATACACAGAATGACCACTCAAAGGGTACCTCATCCTATGTGGAATGAATATTTAATTTACCTGCCCAGCATTGCGTAACTAAGGCCTAATTTAGTCACCCTGCCAGAGCCATGGCAAACTCAAAAACATGTGGCAATTTACCTTCCCAAATGAAACCTGGCAGTAGGGCTGCAGATTGAAATAATTGAGTTCACCTGGCCGCACTTTTGAAGTTAGAATCGATGCTCCTGCTAGACTATCGTCGAATGTGCTTTGACGGAACTCATTTGGCTTATTCCAATTGCTTATTCTACTCCTTGCTCCACCCACAGGGAGAGGCAAAAAAAAAAAAAAAAAAAGGCTAGAACCACAGACTATGGTCTGATGAATTGAGAGGAATCCTGTTGCCCACTGGCTAAGGTGCATAACTGGGACCTGGAAGGTTGGCGGTTCAAGCCCAGGTATACCTGTGGTTAGATATGCACAACTGTAAAGCTCTTCAGGCCGCATTGCTCTAAGGGGGGGGGGGTTGTTTCCTCCTTAGTCTTATCAACTGTGAGTTGCTTCTGGTAAAAGCTTTGGCTAAATAACTATTGTTTTTGCAAAGAACATTTTAGAAAGAAGACAGACAAAATATGTTCACAATACATTCAAAGATATTGTGTCTATAAGCAGGGGGAAAAAAAGCAGTCCCATACATTGACAAAGTATTTTGCTTTAAATTAAATTAAATTTTAATTAAAGATGAAGGTTTTGGATCATTGAAGTGCTCATTTACTCAGCGTTTGCTTGTCCCCCCCGCTTTCCAAAATATACTAAATTGTCAAGGAGATGATTGACTTTACTAACAGGCTTACAAAGTACTAGCAAGCCATGAAAAATCGGTCTATATGAAGAAAAGCTCATCCTCAGTTCTTTGCCACACCAAATTGCTATGTAGTTGAGCTTGTCATCAGCTCACCATTTGAACTTAAACTAAGAATTGGCTGTCTTACCCTCAGGCCATTTCAAATTATTTGAACATGTGTATATCGGACAGCTGCTCTAATTTTTAATGTGGGCACTTCCCACTACTTACAAAACCGTCATACCCCTGCATAACATTAAAAAATGGAGCATGTCCACAGCAGTAATTTAGCATGCAAGTGTTGCTTGCATGCAAATAGCAGTCCATCCCTAATTTAGTGGTATTCAATATTGAGGTGGTACAAAGATTGTGTCTAAGAGGATGCTTGAGGCATTGGTGACCTCAAGCTGGCAGCAGACTGAAGTCAATTGCAAGGGCAGACAAACCAGTGGCTCTACACAGTTCTTGGCATATTAATCCAGAATTTAGGTTTATCCAACTGCATTAAACAAGATTTAGTTGCAACTAGTGGTACTTCAGCAATCAACTGAAGCTTGAACCTCCAGCAGGTAATCCTCCATAAATTTTAGAACGGAGCAAATGTTTAATGATTGAGCAAGCTACAGTGAAACTAAAGGTTTAGTCAAGAAATGGTATTCCTATTGGGTCAAACCATGTAAAGACCAGTGAAGCTACTGGGCCCGTCTTCCCATATTCCACCTGGTGTAGTGGGAGGTGGGCAATGGGGACTGGTCCCCAGATCAAAAGCAATGGTCCCAAAAGCCTGTCCTACACTTGTGCATGCTGGTTTGTTCAAACGAGCTTATGAACATAATGATTATGATTTTCTTTGCCATTGCAAAGCCATTTGTCAACAGTTTAAGGTAAAACCCTCTAAACCAAAGAGGGAACGATTACCAGCTTGTTCCTTTTTGAATGGAAATTGGAGAACAAACAGCATACAGGGGCATGCCAGGAAGGAGTTTAGGAGCCACTGGAAGTTGCATTGGATAGAAGCAGCCAAATGCCTGATTGTATAGGCTACTGATTGGTTTCACTACAGTGAAACCCCACTTGTGGATCAAGTACAGAGTCACTGCAGAATAAAACCTGCAATTTAAAAAAAAAAAAAAAAAAAAAAAAAAACCAAAACCTAGCCATTTGGAGATATGCATTCCAAAGCCCCTTCCTACTTGCACATGCCTACTCATCTGCAAGGATAGGCGTCACCAGTACTTGAGCACACGATAAAGCAATTTAAGCTACGTTTTCAAATTCGTATTCTGGTAAACCTACAAAGATTAGGCCAAGAAATAAGGGGGGGGGGGGAAGTCATGTTTATTCATTATCCAAACATGTGGGTTACAAAGCTGTACGTTTGGATCTCCTGAGCACCATCACCAGCACAATCATGCAGACCAGTCCCACTGCAGCCACCACTCCAGCCATGACCACAGCATCAGGGGAGAGACCTAGAAAGCAGAAACCATTTCATTGACAAGGAATTTGCCAGATGGCAAACACTAGATGGCAATGATCAGGATGGATACCTGCTGCCCTGTGATCTTCTGCCTTCAAGGGAGTGTTCAGCTTTGGCAAGACTTCATTAGTAGGTCTCTGGACAGTGATGGGTCCTAGGAAGGCACTGGCACTATACTGTGCAGCTGGAGAACAGGAAACGGTCACACCTTGCCAAATACAGGTAGAGCAAAATGGTCATTTTATAAATCAACTGAAGTCACACCTGCAGGTTCCAGACTCCTGCCCTTCCTTATGGTACAGCCAGAGTCACAGCAGCTACATACCTGGTCATCTCCAGAAGCACTAACCCACCTGCAAGAAGGACAGGTTAGTCAAGCAGGGGATGTAGTCGCTTGATCATGTACATGGTAGATGACCAACCCATCCTTTGACGGAAGGAACGAGCAGGCCTTCCCCTCAGAATCCGGCAATGCTGCAGTGGCTCTCAGGTGACAGAAAATGTAGATCTACCAAGAACCAGAGAAACGTCAGTCACAGTGCAAAGCATGATGACCAAACGCATGCAGTTGAAGGCATTACACACCTCGCTCCTGGTCTCCTGGGCAAATCGGAAGGCATCTAGCTGAACTTGCAGCTTTTCATCCCGTTTCCTGGACTGGAACTTGGAGCGGGAGCTAGTCAGCTTGGAATCAATTAGACACCTGGAACAAAAGCTTAGTCCTCCACTTGCAGGACAAGTACATATTTTTTGCAGGGGTGGGACCTGAAGGCTGAACCTACTCACCCTTGGTAATCAATAAATGCATATCTGGGGACTGAATCCATGCTGGGAGCCAGAGTGGCCACACAGGTGTCCATAAACACACGGAGGGGCACATGATTGGCCTGGATCACAGAGGCTTCAATGTTAATGAGGTCTCCCAGGAAGAACACGTTGGATGTCCTCTCCAGCTGCCAGTCATCTAGCATTTATGGAAGGGTAATGATCAGTGAAAAGGCAAAAACGCTGCAACCAAGCATTAGATGGCAACTCACCAGCCATGAGCCTCAGGGAAAAGACAAGGAGATCCTCAGCAGACAGGGTAGAGTGGTAGGGAATCCAGGTTGGGTTCAGTGCATTGCTACTCACATTGTGCAGCCTATGGAAGTAGCAAAAGGGTTATAGAAGGGTGCTATAGAAACCCACAAAAGTGACCATTTTATGGTTAAACAGTCCAGAAGTACTTGAAACGGTCTTCACACATTATCAATGTGTTGGGTTAGTGCTATTGGTTATTGCTCAATTGTTACCATGTTCACTACAAAACGATCTAGAATGAAGTACTACAGACTATTCAGTATCTAAGACATTGAAGTCCTTTATGCAGGAGGTAGAGTAATGTTTTGCAAAGAGGCAATACTGCATTTCAGGAGAACGATTGCATGGAACCAACACAACCCCACACCAACATTTAAAGTCCTTGACATGAGCCCACTGGAAGAAATACTTCCCAACCTCATGTAGTGGCACTGGACACCAATCACTGCATCACTGGTTCTGATGATGGGAGTATCCCCAATCGCTTTGGGTTGGTAGTTGATGGCAAACGTGTAGATGAGTGCATCTGCAGTCATCTGGAAAGAGAAAGTGATTACAGGAGTCACTGGCACACCACCATTTCCAGCTCTGCAAATGCGTCATACCGTCAGCGTGCTGCCACAAGCATGCAGCTCAGCCTCAAAGAGGAGATGAGAATGATCCTGTCCAACAGGCCCACAGCCTCCCAAGGTGATGTCAGATGGCTGGATCAGAATACCAATGCCAAGCAGGTCCACATCCACTTCCAACTGCACTAAGGTTTCTCCACAATGGACATGGACAGAATCTGGCCTGGGTAGAGTGGGTGCCAGGATGGTGGTTCCCTTGGGCGCCCCAATAGTTGGGTGGGGTGTGAATAGACCCGGGGGAGATGCTGGCCTTCCAAAGGTTGGCCGGGCTGTGGCAGGTGCCTGAGTGGTTGCCGGTTTTCGGTGATACCAGGGGGTTGTTGCCAGAGCGTGGGGATTCACAGACTCATGGGACTGCCGAGCATGACATAAACAGCCAAAAAACCCAAGAATCACAAGGCCAATACACAACCTTCCTGCCTCCATGATGCCACTATGCATATTCACAAAATCCAACAATACCTATGGTGTCTTGGTGAGGCCATTTTATACCCAGCTGAATGTAATTTATTGCATTAAATGCTTTGTCCTGCCTCACTAATGTTTCTCCACCCCTAAACCATTAGTCCAGCAGTCTTACCCCTTCCAATTTGTATAGCTGCTAATTGCATTGTGCCTGTGAATGGCATTAAAATCTATTTCACCTGTAAGGTCCAAGGCATTCATTCATCTTATAATGCACTTAGTGACCAGTCTAAAAGACGTCCTGGTCCTATATGCAGTAGTTATTTAATTTAGCCATTAGCCATTTAGTTATCCAATCTAGTGACTGATCAAGCAACCCAGTATTTGCCCTTCCAATGCTCCTGGTTGTTGAAACTTTTATTTGTCAATGATGTAA
Source organism: Conger conger (assembly GCF_963514075.1). NCBI lineage: Eukaryota > Metazoa > Chordata > Actinopteri > Anguilliformes > Congridae > Conger > Conger conger. The sequence goes on along the minus strand of NC_083764.1, from coordinate 59,127,056 downwards.
GGTGACAAAGGTTGTACTGTATGCATATGTATAGACAACTTCCAAAGAAGGCAAGTGTTAAAAAAAAAATCCTGATTATTCGAGAGCTGATATTTTTTGACATATTACTGGCTGACAGTGTAACATACTTTTCTTTTTCCTTAAATAGTTATTAGTTTCAAACTAGGTCTTCGGTTGCAGCCTCTGATGAGCTGTCTTCATTTAGACATATTTACACCTCAAGACTTGAAATTAGATAAACTAATGAAAGAGGTTGCCTTTTTGATTGATTACATTATAGTGTGTCAGTTAAACAAGCTGGATCCCAATTAGTGCAAGTGCATACTCCTGATCATAGAACTTGATCTCAATAAGCAACTACAGTGCTTTGTTCTAAAATAAAGGGGAAAATGTGAAGGAACTTCACTTGATGAAGAAAATGGCTGTGATGGAAACCAGCATGCATGGGAGTACCCCATGATTGAGCACGGACACCTTTGTATCAGTTAATCTCAGGGGTGCACAACAAGAGCCACTTCAATTCAAGCCAAATCTTCATTCTTTTATTTGCTCAATCATTTACTTCACGCTTCTTTAAAATGATAAACCACAGCTTCAGACTAATATATAATATGATATAATGTATTGTATGATATAGCATAATATCGGTGTAAACCAGGGATGGGCAACTCAAGTCCTGGAGAGCGAGATGTGTCTGCAAGTTTTTGTTACCCTGGCTCAATCAGCTCATTAGTCATATGAACCATGACGATTCTCTCAGAGATTAGATAGCAATAAAACGCAACAAGACTAGAACACTTATCAGGTGCTGCTTATGTCATGGAATCATGCTGATCAATGACAGATCATATAGTAAATGATTGGTATAATTAAATCATTAAAAGCAGAAGTTGGTCTGAAATCCTGAAACAGATACGGCCTGCCTTGCCCATCCCTGGTGTATTCAACTGTTTAGGAACCTAAGCCATGGTAATTGGTTGGAACAAAAACCATACTACCGGCCCTTTGGGAATGGATTTTTGGATACCCCTGGTTTATCATAATGTTTATTAATTAATTAACAGCTCAACCAGATCTCTAGCTGTTGAATGGGGTGCACTTTGCAGGGATTAGAGCAGTGGTTTCACTCCTGGTCCTGGAGAGCCGCAGGGTGTGCTGGCCTTTGTTGTTACTCAGCACTTAATTGATTGATTAAAGTGGTTAATTACACAGTTAACTCACCTCACCTGGCTTCTTGGGTCTGAATTGGTTGCTGATCTTTAGACAAAAACAAAAACCAGCAGACCCTGCGGCTGTCCAGGACCAGGAGTGAGATCTATATTACAGTGAAAACCTACAGCACAGTAGATCTCCAGGAACATGCTTGTTAAGCCCTGATCATAAACATTTTAGCAGAAAGTTTTTGTTAGTTAAGAGATAAATAAAGGAAGGTCTTAAGAATTAAATAGTGAGGTCAGATGTAATTTTGTCCCGTAATATTCCACAAAAAAGTTTTTTATTCATTTTTTCCATAAATAAATGTTAAATTTGCAGTCATAACACCTGTGTACTATCTATGACAGGGACGTCCAGTCTCATCTGAAAAGAGCCCTTGTAGCATTGTGTTTTGGCCCAGCAATGGTCTTTATGGAAGGTATTGATTTCTGATGACTAGCCAGCTGGTATAAGGGCTTTGTGGGGTTCATGATCTGAACCAGGAAAATGCACTTAAAGAAACTTCAACGCAGCTTGTATGTGCAACTAACTAGTATTTGTCCCACTGCATTGAGACTTGTATGAGTGAGAGCCGGAACAGTGAGATGCGTCATTCAGGCAAATACCTGAAGATACTGCGGCACACAAGACCTGTAGTTCAAATAGTTAGCCTTAGCCACAATCACAGACTGAGCCTTATAGTTACATGTTCCAGTCTGGCTTATATCCTTAGCAGACTATGGCCAAGGGTCCACAGTGGGGGCGACATGGCTCAGGCAGTAAGAGCAGTTATCTGGCAGTCGGAGGGTTGCCGGTTTGATCCCCCGCCCGGGCTGTGTCGAAGTGTCCCTAACACCTAACCCCCATATGCTCCTGACGAGCTGGTCGGGGCCTTGCATGGCAGCCAATCGCCGTCAGTGTGTGTGTGTGAGTGTGTGTCAGTGTGTGTGTGTCAGTGTGTGTGTGTGTGAGTGTGTGTGAGTGTGTGTATGAATGGGTGAATGGAGAAGCATCAATTGTACAGCGCTTTGGATAAAGGCACTATATAAATGCCTGCCATTTACCATTTACAGTGGCAGGCCATAATTAGCCTTGTATTGCCAGGGGAAAGATGGGCTTAAGTTTGGATACTAATATATCAGTTCTTCCCATCATGGTCTGTATGACATAAAATAGTCACTGGCCAGTATTTGAGCAGAGAAGGCAAAGAAAAGTTAATAGAAAGACTAAGAAACATGGACAATAAACTACTGTGAGCATGGTTTCATTGTATATCCACAGGGTGGCAGCAGAGCAACAACTTTGGACTCAATTTAAACCAATAAATTCTGAGCCGCAAATAATTTCTTCATATTGCTTTTTGTGATAAAATACTAAATATCATGCATAATAGACAACATGTGTACCACGTAAATGTACACAGGCCTGCATTCCTAGTTAATATATACCATCACATGATTAAGCTGCAGCATTAAATACAGCATTGGTTGTACTTATAGTACAAATAATGTTATAATTATGCTGTTAAAATCTAGGCGGCACAGATGGTGCAGTGGGTAGCACTGCCGCCTCACAGCAAGGAGGTCCTGGGTTCAAATCCCGGTCGACCGGGGCCTCTCTGTGTGGAGTTTGCATGTTCTCCCCGTGCTCATGTGAGTTGCCTCCCACAGTCCAAAGACATGCAGGTTAGGCTGATTGGAGAGTCTAAATTGCCTGTGGGTATGAGTGTGTGAGGGAATGGCATGTCTGTGGCGATGGACTGGCTTCCTGCCTTTCGGCCAATGTATGCTGGGATAGGCTCCAGCCCCCCTGCGACCCTTTTCAGGATAAGCGGGTTAGGATGGATGTTAAAATCTAGTAGCTTTAAAGAGTTCAAGACTTTGTAATTGCGCCAGTGGTTTCATTGTTTTTAAGAATGCCCCCAATTCATATGAGCCTAGTTTCAGTACAATTGCACAGCCAAGAAAGATGAGGATCGAAAGGGGGCACTTGTTACACTTCAAAACCAGTGCCTTATTAGTAGCATAAGTCACGTGCAAAGCAGACGAAAGACATACAATTTATATTCATGGTCTAATATCTCGTGTCAAGGTGTCAATTACAAGCTTAACAGTCAAAATCCACAATCACAGAAGTTGAAAATCCCATGTTTGCTGTCAAAAGCATAGGATAAACTTCCTCAGTCGTGACACAGTATATGCCCATTAAAGAAAGCTTGACTTATTACCAAGTCATGTCATGCCTTTGAGCCAGCCACCTCTATATGTTATACTTTTGCAGACGGGATTAGCATTTCATACAGTAAATCTTTAACAGGATAAAGCTACGCTGTTCAGAAGCTCGGTGTCTGGGTCTCGAAGGACATGGGGAATAGGGAAAAGGAAGATGAACAGTATCAATTTGCCAAGGTAATTCTCAATTTGAATATATTCTGTTAGAATCCTAACAGCAATTCATTCTGTTAGAAAAACAATAAGACTAGACCAGCGTGCCTTGCATGCATGAGTTAAGAACTTGCCGACCTGCTACATGTACCTATTTTTCAGTCAATTCTACATATAGTTATATCTGTAGCATAAGAATTGACTTTCAGTTTGGTGACAATACAGAGCAGTTAGGAAAAAGAATACAAAAGTAAAGAAAATTACAAGAATTGATTAAAATCACTTTTATTAAAAACATAAATTAAAAACAGTTGAAAATGTCAATAAAACCTTAGAATATATTAAATTAGATGGCGTTTTTAAAAACTCTTAACTAGCATAGAAAAATAGATTTCCATATTTACAATGTGGACGTGAAATCAAGAGCACAACCGTAAATGAATGCGGATCCTTATCCTCCAGTTTACACACGGTTCATGCAGCCCTTCCTAGTGTACAGGAAAAATAGCACAAACTGGTAACTTGATTCGGTTTCACTCCAAAGGTAAAAACTTGAAAATGCGATGCCTTGAATAAAAGGCCCAGGCGGGATTGGAGGCGTAAAGGATAGGTGCACACAGTGCACACAAACGGAGGCTGCAGCAGCCCGTTCTCACAGACGCCTGTTCTCCTTGTTCCCTCTGTCCACAAACCCCTCCATGGAGGCCTGGAAAACAAAACGGGCAGGAGACGTGAGGACACCGCACGCAATGCACGGAGCACAGACAGGCACAGATTCTCTCGACTTCCGCCTGCCTCGTACAGGTAGCACCCAGGGGAAGGCAGAGACAGGCCCGTCTTCAAAACGGCATGAGAGAAAATCTGAACTGTGAATCAGCGAATACAGTGAGACAATACCATGACGAGCTCAGGGACTCAGAGGGGGATAAACCTCAATGACGCACCGCAGCGACGCCACGCCACCGCGTTTGCGGCCACCGGACGCCGGCGACGCCAGGGGGCGAGAGGGCACTGACCTGCAAGAGCATCCTCTCCTTCCGCAGCCGCTTGTAGAAGACGATCACTTCCGGGTCGGCCCGCACCACGTGGGGGTCAAAGTCCAACACGCGCAGACCGCCCAGGCTCCGAGCCCGCGACAGAGCCACGTAGGCCTGGCCGCACTCAAACACGCGCGCCAGAGAGATCTCCACACAGTCCAGGGTCATGCCCTATGGAGGCACACAGCCGTTATTTGTCTTGCAGGAAACACGCATGTCAAAATCTTCTCAGAAATGTGAATTTCTATGCAGTATGGAATTGTAATAAGTCGATAATCCCATGCAACTTTACCATGATATGTAGGCAAATGGAGGAGGGTAAAACAATTAATTGTCAGAGTAAATTTTTTTGTATAATGCTAGACCATTTCATACTGAATAAATGCTGGCGGATAATGCTACGCATGTACATTTAACAAATTATTGCATGTCATTATGCCAATATTCTTTCGATTTAAAAATGTACTCCCTTATTGAATTGGATCAGAACAGGTATTGACAGCACTGAAGTCCTGTCAGAAATCCAGGGCGAGTTTGAGGCCAGCAGCTCTGCCATTTTCTTTAATTAAGGGGTAAGCTGCACGACACGGGTCATTTTGTGAAATACCTGTGCTGAAAAGCCAATGACCCCAATTACTCCAAAATATCAGTTAATCTGTCCAGACAGACAGACTGAGGAGGACAGACAGTACTCATGTGACTTCTGGGAAAGTGGAGTGGTTTTGTTCAGATTATTTCATTTTATTTTTTTTACTGGAAATGCATGAAGCTACAGCCTTCGGTAGAGCACAGTACTTTCTAAAGGAAATGTCAGCTCTTCTTCCAGATGTCATTTGAAAGGGTTTTGAGATCGAGGAAAAAGCTTGAGCTTGTCAGAGTGCTTGCGAATGAACAACTGTAGTCAGAGTGCAGTACATTACGGCAGGGACACATTTACTCCTGATGGGCCTCATGCAAGAACATTTTGTATCAAATGTCTCTTGCCTTTTCGCCTCCCTATGTACGGCTCATACGAGTGTGCCACATTGGATTCCAAAAAAACTGTCCTAACTTCAGAAAACGTTTAATACAGTGTATACGTGACTGCAGGTGGGTTCCATTTGATAGATGGCCAACGGGATTAACCATTGATAAATGATTATTCCTCCTAAACAGTCCACTAAAATGTTTTATTTTCTCACCTCAAATAATTGAGGTGAGAAATAATGCGGTATCTGAATCATGATTTACATTTGATCGGCAATACCAAGTTTGAAAGTTTGATGAGTTATCGGAGCCAGGCAAGCTGCACTGCAAGCCATAGGAAATTAATGGAATGCGTCGTTTACGCAATTTGTATGACACTTAACTGTTGTTCCTACCAAAGAAAAATCTAAATACGAAGTAAATACTTTGTTCTCTTGTAGGAGTATTCAAATTCTTTAAATTATTAAATCACTCCAAACTAATTAAGAATTAGTTAAATTAGTTTTGTACAAGTGGTTCTTGCATGAGGCCCATTGTCCACAAAAAAGCAGAAGTTTGAAGTCTTGATTTGATTCTATAGCCAACCATAGTGAAGCTCCATTTTAAATATACCTCAGGCTACGTGTGTGACTGTGGAGGTGTACAGCTCACCTGGCTTTTATGGATGGAGATGGCCCAGGCCAGCTTGAGGGGTAGCTGCAGTCGGCTGAGGTACTGCCCCCCCACCTTGAACATGAAGCGCTCCGGCTTCACAACCTCAGTGACGCCACACAGGAACCGCACACATGGCAGGCCTGGAAAAAGGGGTTCATCTGTCCGTCAACATAACCATGGATACACCTTTCAGATATCCAACTTGTCTTGAAAACCACCGACGAAGTCTGGGCTTCCATTTTATACTAGAGCCCTCCGAAATATTGTAAAATGTAAAACGTCGTAGACAAGGTCCTCTCCAGGTTACATAGTATTAGTCAAGGACACATTCTGCCAACCAACAACTGTACCTTTATTCCCAGGCTGGAAGGAGACTACCACACCCCTTGCACCGTTGACCAGGCCTCTCTCCACATTCAGATTCTTTGTCAGCATCACCTAGTCATGAAAGAGATAGTTAGGTCCTGGCTCATTTAGCATGGCTAAGCACTGAAGACCAGCCAGGCTGCCATTGACCCTCACCTGGGCGCCCACTTTGAGCTGCAGCACCCGTCCCACTGGACTCAGTGCGTCAATGGTCCTGACCAGCTGAGGGTCACTGTCTATTGCCTCGAAGACCCGTGTAGTCCCTAAAAACAACACCCAAAATAAACAGGTAGCACAACAATGCATGCACCAATCCTTTACATTTTAGAAGTAATAGGGTATACCTATAGGGCAAAGAAACAAAGTATTTGAAGGCAGGCAAGAAAGTATTGTTTCTTAAATTGGACAAAGGCTAATGGGTTAATAAAAAGTAAGTTAAAAACCACTGAACATTGCCCATTGGGCTCCACAAGACAACTGACAGGAAAACACATAATCCAAACACTTTCAGCGACTCAGGAGTAGACACTAGCCATCAACACCCTAGAAGTGGGATACAGGACCGCACTGCTGGGGATGAGACTGCTGGATGGGGAAACAATTAAGACCCCAAACCTGGTAGCTGCTGAAGCTTATTCTCATTGGTCAATTCAACGTCGTCTTTGTGCGTGCACAGTCTGGTTGCTAGGATACCGTCCCTCTCGATGCGGTGATAGGCACTCTTCAGCAGCTTGGCAGTGACTTCCTCCGTGACTCTTGGGAAGACATTTTGAGGGACAGAGAGAGAACATATCACCAGTTCTGTGGACCCAGCTTGGGAGACCCAATTAACTTATTATGAAGCAAGATTAGCGGCTGTATCATGAAGCACGATTACTGATCTAGAAGGATAACTGCCCCCGAGTAAAACCCAGAACATCGTCTGATAAACAACAGTTACAGGTTTTACTGAGTGCAGTAATCCAGCCAACAAGTAATCCTGCTTACTTCCTGTGATACATGCCCCATGTGCATCCGAGCCAGACCTCTCTCCGCTGGGCATTTGGCAATTTGCTGAATGCTCAGAAGCATTGTTGCCTGTGCTGCATACACACCTGCCCACCCTCACAGCCTGCAGAAGGGAGATGAAGGTCTGGTCTGTCTGTCTGCGCACATCCATCAGCTCCAGGTTCAGGTGAATGCACTTCCGCCAGCTTTTCGCCTGATGTGGAGCGGGTCAGGAAAACACCACACAGCAGTGAGTTCCCCCCCCACTCTCTCATTTTCACTTTCCTTATGAAAATCCGTAGTCATGATCACAACAATGCTGAACTTTTGGTGGTTTTCCCAGTCAGGAATGACATGACATGCAACAAATGTATTCATACCGAGTTTTGGGGATTCTACGAACCAAAAACAATGACTAAGTGCTTGTGATGCCAATTCATGATCGCAAACCACAAATCGCTGTACTTCCCTCCCTCCCCCCAGCTTCTTTCAATAAATGTAATTTGGTACTCTTACTGAACGCATTCCTTAATGACCTTATTGCCACGGATGGCAGTTTTCCTCCACGCACACTCACCTGGAAGCAGAAGTCAGGCCTGTCCTTTCCCTTGGTGACTGGGGGCAGTTGGAGGAAGTCTCCACATACTATCAGCTGGATGCCTCCAAATGGCTCAGTAGACCTCTTAAGGGACCTGGAACACAGTGAACAAGGCCGAATCTCATGAGTACGGCTCGGAACATACATACAGAACATCCTTTTCTTACACAGTGGAGGAAGGGAGGCCTACCTGGCAATTATCTCAAGCTTGTCAAAGAACTGGGCCTCCACCATGGAGATCTCGTCGATGACGAGGTGTCGGCAGCTTGTCCAGTGCTGGAGGACCCCAGGTCGCTGGGCCAGCTCCAGGCACTGCTCCAGAGGAGCGGAGCCTGAGCCAATCCCTGATGGGGGAGGGAGGTTTTATTTTGAATAAAATAATTTCCATTTTGGTCAGTCATTACAGGATTCAAGATTCTGCAGTAACCAGTTTAAATTGACAGGATGGTTTCACAAACTGAATAGGGCCGATTTATCTGCATGCCACTTGATGCATTTTATTGACTGCACAGTACTGGCACAGCCTTTGAAGTGGTCTCTTTGGAGGACCTCAGAAGCAATGAAACTGATGATTAAAATGTCAAATCTGAAATCGTTTAATTCCATTAAAACACACATTACAATAAATTAATAAATTAAATAAAAATCAACCAAGTGAAAAATATTTGTTTGTCAACAATACAATATAAACCAATTATTTGATCCCTCCCATCCAATGTAAGATGCCCACAGCTGTTCTCTTGAATTCAGGCACCATGTTGAGGTGATCAGCAATTTCCTCTCCCCTTTAAACACCCTTACCGGCAAAATTATGCAAAGTAGTTCCTCCAATGTGGCAGGCTGCCACACCCGTGCTGGCTGTGGCATAAGTGCTTTTGGGAGGCAGAGACCCCACAATCCTCTTCAGCAAGAAGGATTTCCCTGTACCTAAATAAGACAATCACATCAGGCTGGGCCAGCCTGCTTATTTCAGCACACAACAGAAGAGAATGCAGTGCATTCAAACATGCAGTACAACATATTTCACTCATTTGTAGTAAGGGTAAAACTCACTCACAGTAGGGGGGTAATTTCTGTGGACATTAAGACATCAGTCAGCCAGTCAGTGAGTGAGACAAGTGGTTGGTCAGAAACAGGCAAGTCAGAGAAGCAGTCACATGAAAATGGGTTCTGATCATTACCTGCACTGCCAGTAAAGAAGACGTTCTTCCCACTTAAAACGGCGTTCAGAACAACAGCCTGCTCTTTGGACAGCTTCCGCCCCACAGGCAAGGACAAAGTTGGTTTTTTGGCAGGGTGCAGTGATTTCACCTAGAATAAATTCAAGAGGGTACCCCATAAAGCTTTTGTGCAGTCATACACACAAGATTTGCTCTAATCCAGTTTTTAATCGCGATCATACAAATCATGTTTTGCTTTAATCGTCCCTGTAGAGACCTGTAAAGATTGTGAACATACCGGGCTGCATTCTGTAGAATCCGGTCTTTGCCTCTTCACCTGCTGCCCAGACGGTTTATTCCCGGCTCTGTTCGCCAGGCCTTTTGCGGGCGGATGCGCGTTCACTTTGCTTCGCAGCGCATTGGCCTTGTCCACGTCTTTCTGTTGCAGGGGACTTATTGATTCGAAACTGCGAGGAAGTCCAGCAAGGAGCTTAGATCGATCCCCCACGGGTTTGCCAGTCTGCCAGGCTTGGTGCTTAATACTTAAGGTCTTCAGAAAGATGCGTAAACTGTCTGGCGGACAGTCAGAGAGCAACACTTGTATGTTCTCCGGCAGCAGTTTTATAGTGCTTTTGCCGTCCCGACAAAAACGAGTGAAAAGCTGGAATTCGCGGAGTGTAAAAGTTTGCGGCACTTTGCCGTCGTGGACCCGCAGGACGATCTCCTGAAATTCATTGCGTCCCAGAGTCACCGTTGCTCGCCGAATTACTTGGCGTTTGATGGCTTGACCAGAAGCGTTCAAACGCTCCACTGTGGCACAACACTGGAACTCTGCAGAATCTTCCCCGTGGAACATCGCGAGGAGTTCGTGAGAATGGAGACTTGTAGGGCAGTGTAGCAGGTTAGACGTTGATCACCGAACAGTCAGCCTGCAAAACAATTTCTAGCTGATCATATTCAGGAAATAAAAAAATCACACAATTAACCAAGAATCGCTTGCCATGACTACAGTTTTGACTATTGTATGGTGTCGTTTAATGATTGCTTTCTAGCTAGTATACCGTGCCGTGTTACTGTCCAAGCGATCAGCTTTACGAGTAAATGGAAGATGAAGTTGTATCAAGACACATTTCATAATTAGGTACGTGCCCCGAAATCAATTGAATTTCGGATACAACTCGTTGGGTCGTCGCTTGCGAATGCCAACCTCATCTTGAGCAAGTTTCCATTAGCTGGTTACGTTCACTATTGTTACTGCAACAATAGAGAATAAAGCCACTCAATCAGATCACTCACCATTCAGATTGCGCAGATGGCTAGCTAACACAGCCACATCAAAACGCAAAGGTAACATGCTTGGATTTTACTAATATCGTTAAATAATTATATGATATCAACTCATCTCTACAAAGATAACTGTTTTTTCACATTTGTTAAAATTACCCAAACAGAAATACGCCTTACCTGCTCTGATGTGAAACAGCTGCTTGCTGTAAGTAAAATGCAGCTTTCAAAAATGCCGGCGTGTGTAAAACAGCCAATGAAAATAAGGCAACCGCTTAACCAATAAACGGAAGGACATTTAAAACAAGACCCAATCCGCACTAAGGACCGCCCATTGAACTGTCAATGGGACCGCCTCTTGCCGTGGTATTGTAAGAAACACCCACTATCGCTTTCTCTTCAGTTAGTTTTGTGCTTGCACCGTATTTCTACTGATAGTTGACGACTGATTTGATGTGTGTAGTTGTCGATATACGAATAAAATGCCAGAGTTATATAGAGCACTTAGGTGGCCTTTCTTTCTTCATGTCGGTATAACGTCCTTATTAATTAACTAGCCTAATGATATTTTGCTGCCCCTTCTGGCTTCGAATTCTAAAATTTTGGTTAAAATTAAGTTTTTTTTCCAGCCTGTTCTGCGGGTTTGTGTCCTCAAAAATAGAAGCCACAATCTGAAATTATGCCGAAATCGGCACACTTCAATGGTAAGCAGGCTGTCGGTACACGATTTTATGTCTGTGACAGGGGACATTTACGGTATTTAAGTTTTTTTTTCAGGAAGTGGTTAACAAGCGCATCTTTCCATTACATGGCACATTGGTTAGCTCAATGAGGTGATTTTCCACATTTTTATATAAATTGCACAGTGAAGAATGTGTGACATTTGGACATAAAGTCCTATTTTAAAATATGAAATATGATATGCACTCATGGTAGACCTACTATTCCTTGGCTGTATTATGTTTTAATTGTAAACTCGCCACACTCGCAAAAGAAGGCTCTTGTCCCTCCTGTGTAAATAAAGGTTAATTGATTGATTGATTGATATTAGGGCAACTTCATATTTAAATTTCAAACGCAAAAGTTGTACATTATTTTCACATGGATAGGCTAAGGTGAAAACGAATATGTATTCAGCGCACATAGATGAATTGTATGTGTCCACGATGAACATCAACAAAAAACAGATTTCAGTATTTGGATTGAGAAGTATTGCCTGGCATTTAATTCAATCTGAGAGCGATTTGTCAGTTGCAGGCATTACTTTAGAGCTCCTAAAGTGTCCCAGGACCATTGCTTTTTTTTCAAGCAGTACCACCAACAGTATTTCCCTCATTTCCGCTAAAACCCATTAAAATTTCAATTTCACTCTCTGCTGCCTATTGAGAAACTTCGTCACTCAAGTCTGTTTGATGCATCGCGTTGCAGACTGCTTTTACCGTTATCACTAAAAGTTAAAATATGAGACTCGTTTTAATAGCTTAGTCATCCGACAGTAGTCAGTATACATTGTGATATGAAATGTAATTTATACAGGAAGAAAATAAGGCCACATTTTTGCCCGGAATTGTTACATGCTAGTAGTTTTCCCTGGGTGTATCGGCCGATGTCTTAGGTATGGGTTTGAACCGAGACAGAAGAATTCAATCTGTTGTATGCTGTCAGAAGGCTACAAGGATTCCATTAAAAATAATGTAATCTGAGAATAATTCAGCCCTTTGGAATGCAGTTTTCAACAGTATGCGAGTACAACAAAGCAAGTATTGAAATTCCATTAGGCCCTTCCCAGATCCATATCAGTATGGTAAGCAATGTTGCAACAATAGTTAATCAGACCTATCTCCTTCATCTGATTAAATTCAGGCTCACAAATCATCCAGATGGTGTTTATATTAGATTCAACTTAATTAAATGCCTTCTCTGCATTTAACCCATCCTAGTTACCTAGGAGCAGCGGGCAGCCATAGTACAGTGCCTGGGCTTGTAGTTCTTGCCTCTTGGTGAACTCCTGTCAGTGACCTGGTCAAGGGCAAAGCACATTGTTCCAAAAGCCTTCAGGCTACTCAATGTTTTCTTTTCGCTTAATTTTGTGTTTGAGGTCATTCTTTCTGGCAAATCTGCCATGTAGGCCTTTGTTGTTTAAAGTATGTTGTATTGTTGTCCTGTGAACAGCTAGACCTGTGTTTGCTCCTCTTTTTTTTGTAGCTCTTTTGCAGTGATGTGTAGGTTCTTCTGAGCATTTCTCACCAGGTCTCGGGCTATTCTAACTGAAACCTTTCTTGGTCTTTCAGACCTTGCCTTGACTTCAACTCTTCCATTTATCTTCCATTTTCTAATAATGTTTCTGACAGTGGAAATAGGTCGTTTTAAAGATTGAGATTTGTTTTTGTAGCATTCTCCTTCTTGGTGGAAATGAACCTTCTTCATTCTGAAATCCTTGGACAACTGTTTAGAGGAACCCATGTTTGTTAACACCAGACAGAACAGCCACTGCAGTTGGATACTTTTGCATGGAGTTACTTAAAAATTAAGTTCAGCCATGGGATTATTCTCATCTGACTCATTTAAACCCTAACGAGTAAATCACCTAGGTGCCCAAATTTTTGCACCCCACTGTAATTTTAAGTATACAAGTTAAAAATAGTTTTCTTTGCATGTATGTTCAAAGATACATTAGGCTGCTGAATTATGTAGGTATGAACTAATACATATAGAATGGTGTATTGATTATTACTTGTTTAACACAAATGCTAATTATTATTTGCTGTTGCAATAACATTCTGAGACTTCAGACATTTATGACAATTGGAACATTTGGTCTGCCATCTGGAGTGCATAGTCATTTTGGGAGCTGTGTGAAAATACCCAGACATAATCCTAATTAATGTCTCACTGTGTATTTTTCATGGATGTTTTCCTCAACTCTGTGGGGAAAATAATGAGACTGCAGTGTGAATTGCCAGTAATATACAGTGCCATATGTGCACCTCCCTAGCTGGTTAATAAATGGCATCAATAGACTTTATGAGCTGCATTGGCTGTGCTGGCATATGTAGATATTTTGTGCTTGTATAAACCTTTACCTAAAATACCTTATTTTGTGCCTCAATAAACCATTGCTACACCACCTTATTCAGTTGCTTGGCAGACAATATTCCAAGCCAGGATACTGAGGATACTGACCACAATTGAGATTACTGTAAGAATTATCTTCACACTGCAGTCGCAGCAATATTAATAAGAACAATGAAAACGTGTTGCTTTGGGACTACTGGAGGGCATTCCCAGTTGATTCCAAATATAAGGTTTTCGTTTTATTGACTAAGAAGATTAATGATTGCATTAGGCAAACTGAGGCTGTGGAATCCTCATGGGCCTTTTTTGAACAAATGTTGTACTGTATATTTTAATCTTTCCACACTGCAAGAAATAATATTGTCCTTGATATTTGCTCATTCATCCACCTCTGCCCAATATATGACTTTGAAGGTGAATAAATCACACTTTGCATTTGATTGATAGTGCTGATTCTGCTCCATGAAACATTTTGTAACATGGCTCGCTTTTTAAAATAATTTTGAGGAAAAGAAAACCGCATTGAGCTATCAAGAGAGAGCTGTCCAACCACCTTCTTGCAGATGGCATGGTGATTAAAGATTGGGCCAAATATCAGGATTTGCTCTTTACCCTCTAAATGACTGGAATCTAACAGGAAGGATGAAACGCATTACTCTTTTGTGTAAAGTCCCATGGTCTTGTGACATTCCCAATAAAAGTACTTTTCCCAACTTGCAAGTGCAGTGCTTGGAATAAGTGCTCATTGCTGGAACCAACACCATCCCGGAGAGAGCAGACAAACATGTGTTCATGTCCAAAGTACATGAACTCCCTGCCACTTCTAACCATAAATTGAACTCCCACAGACATGTGTTGGAGGAAGAAACTACATGTACAATTGTGTGATACCCTGTGGGGCTGTTGGCCACAATCAGAACTGGCGTGGTCCTGTTTCAAAACCAGGCCACAGGGTACATCCATACACTAGACCTGCACCTCGACAGCCACCCAGCAATCACATTCCCCAGTAATTACATTCTGAGCTCAAACAAATGGCTAATTGAATGCTTATGATGCATGTGCTGATGGTCTATGTGATAGTACTAATATGTTTACTGACTTTTCTGTGAAAAGTACATTAGTGGAGCCTGGAGGGCCTATTATGCGCTATCTTCTCTTTTGAAGGCATAAACAACTACACTGGTTCAATTTTTACAATTAAATGATATTACACTGAGAAAAGGTAGTGTCAGGATTGTACAGAAAAGCCACCTTAGACTTCAGACGGCACAGTGCCCTTTCTCATTTTCAATAATTTAAAAGTATTTCAGTTGGGCTTAAGAGTTCTGTTTGAAACGTTACGGGAAAAAAATGATTCACTCCACCAATGTGAGTGTACATTATTAGAGCTGTCAAAGGGAGGATGCAATATCAGACAATTAAATGTTGTGAGTCTATGCAAATTAATCATTTGACTTTGCTTTCATGACAGCACTGGTGCACAGCCAAAGGTCTTCCTTTTGCACATTACTTTTGTCATTTCTTTCAGGAACACCCAAGCAGCCATTTACAAATGGTGTTGTTGAAAACACACAAAACAGCAAATCAGGCGACAGTTCAGCCATAAAAGTTCCTGATTGGACATGAGGATGAGAACTCTTGTGCATTGCCCATTTCTCAATAAACACAATGTTTACTAGACATCTCTTTCAAGCTTCCTTGTCTATTTCTCTTTTGTTTCACTTAAATCTTACTTTCTTTTTTAATTAGTGCTTTTGCTTATTGCTCCAATGTGAATTTTAGCAAAATGTGAGCGATAACCTATTAATGAGAGATCCAGTTTTCGTCCTGAGAAAGAAATAACACTTGGTAACATCCTCTATAAGTCTTTCGTAACATAGAATGGAAACACAGATGGCCAGATAAACTCATCAGTCCGATCAGTAGCTTCAAAATATTTGCCTTCAGATTCTGTAGAGCATTGACAGGGGAAGCCATATGGTTTTCCTCGAAGCCAAATTGACTTTTTATATATATATTTATAACTCTGGCATTTGATAAACTGCTTTGGGTGAGACAGGAACTCCACATATATTTAATCACAGGACATACTATAGCTCTGACTAACAGAGATGGAGGGGAAAGATCAGAGTTCACTGATCCATTTCCCAACCGACCAGAGGACCACGTCACCACAAGTGCCCAATGATTGATGGACACAGCGTACAAACACATTTCTTATGCACACCTTTTATGTCATTGCAATAGTGGAAATTTTCACCTGGTTCAGAATGTACAAAGAAGAAGTGTAGAAAGGTTTCCTTCAACAATGAATCATAAAATGAGGACAGGTGTTAACAGACAATCCAGGAGCAGTGAAAGTGTGATGAGGAACCTTGGAAATGCACGGGCAGTATTGATCCCCAGGTGATCCCAAGTGAGTTGGTCATTAACAGATTTCGACTTTTTACGTCACTGCAGTTGAAAGAGCAGCCTCATATCCGATCTCAGTTTCCAGGTGTTCATTACGTTTCTCAAGATGAAAATGATGCAGAGAGTGACAGTAATGCATGTTCAACGTTACACTTTCAGACAGACTACACATTTTTCATCTTTGGCTTCACTGAAACAGTGGTGTATGGGAGAATGGCAATGCAGTTAAAACTAAGGAAGGAACTGTCCCCTTGTTGTCTAATGTCCAGTGTTGCATCAATGCTTGCAGAGAACATACAAACCCTGTTGGACACACATATACACTGTCACAGTTGAATTAACACTGGAAGTTTTACTATGTACTCAAACTTTTTCATGAAGGTGCAAGATACTCGATATATCAGAATGTTTCTTATGACAGTGTAGTAAGCTTTATACTGAACAGATGGCCATCTGCATGTCAGAGTTGGTTACAAGGAGAAGGGTAGCAAACAAACTGGGTTGGTAATTAGTAGGCTATACTGATAGCTGATACGAATCTGAATAAATCTGAACTGTGTGTATTACTGCCCAATGGTTACATTTAATACCATTCATACTATAATGTCACTGTATGTGCAGTGCACCAGTCTCCATTGCTTTCTTGACAAAATAATATGGGGTTGAGTCCCAGATTTGACATTTCCGTTAGCAAAGGCACTCTGAGCGAGCTGAAGAACAGTTGGTTTGCTGTAAGATTGTACAGGATCTAAATATTCCCGGAGAATCTACAGAGAAAATAAAAAGAAAAGAAGAGGTTGACTTAAACAAGGTGAAGATATTTCGAATATAGCCTTGCAATGCATAACACACAGTTCCAATCCATTCTCTGATAGACTGCCTCTGCTTTACTTCTTGTTCTTGTTCCTTACAAAGCACAGTTGGCATTGTCAAGTAATTGTTTTTTTTACCATTTTCATTTCATTTCATGAGTCAGCCTCACTGTGTTTAATGAGTCATGCAAAGATGGCTGCTCATTATGACCAGGCATCAGTAATGATATTTGGAGCTGAAATCACTTTCTCATCTAGAGGTTTTATTGGAGCTTTGTTTTCCCCCCCTGGACATTTATAGCATTTCTATGTTAGCACTTTAAAGAGGGTTTGTGGTTGCAGATTTGATTAAGTTATTTTTACAAATAGCTTGTTTACAAAGTAGAATATACTGTATAGTGTGATTTGGATGCCAGAACTTTGATCCCAGGGCACAGAAAAGGCTGGAGAGGAGAATATCAATGCAAGCTTTATACTCTGGAACATTTGTACAATTTCAAGCATAGAAAAGTTTACAGTACATTGATTAGACAGAAACCAAGTTAAACAGAAACCAGAGTAAATCAACCAGGGAAGCTCTGGCTGTGACTGAAAGTGAAATCAATGTCAGTCTGTCAGCACATAGGCCCTTATTGCACTGCTCACATTAGGCTACATATTGCATTTCAGTGCATTATGAAGGGACACAATCAATGACAAAACCAAGGACAGTGCTGGCGTGAAATTGAGAAGCAAAAAGATTATAGTTTATGAAACTGAAAGTTTCTATCCTTCTTTTTTCAGTTTTGGGGGATGCGGCAAGAAATCTGAGGTGACTTGTGGTCACAAAAAGTTGTTTTTCATTCCATTCCAAACTACGGGCACATTGAGTACTTATTATTCTTAGAAGATAATATAATTGAATCGATATTGCTACAAAAACGCCATCGCGGGAAGGTATCCAATATACCTAGATACCTTATAAATTAATATGAGAAAATTACAGATTGACACCTGCATATATACCCTGATTTCGCATGCAATATATTCTTCCTACACTCTTCAATAATACAGGATATAAAGCGTATAATCAAATGTAGCACCGCACGTAGCCTGAAGGTCCAGGATGAGAAATGACAGTGGAGAGATGCCTCTTGACTGCATTTGGCACTCAGTGGGGTCCGGCCCAGGCAGAAAAAGGAGGACAGCCAATTAGCAGCAGCCTCATTCGACTCCTGGAGCACAGACGATGTGTGGTAAGGAGGTTACTTCCTTGATGGGACCGATTGGGCGAGGCTGGCAGGGTGCTCCCGCTCCTCCCACCATCTCTCCCTCCCTCCCTCCCTCTTCCCCAGACTGTTTACCCGCACTCTTCAGGTATTAATCTTTTCTTATGAACTTATCAACACCTCGTTAATCACTCGCTGTGTTTTCCTGGGTGTGATGCAGACAGGCCGGGACGCCCAGTGTCCAGGTGTCATTAATCATTTGTGTCAACGTGAAGGACCCGGGGAGAGCCCTCGACCTGCGGGTTTCTAGGGGTCCGTGAGATGTGATGTCATAATCAGCAGCTGAGGTCTACAGAACACTGAGTTGGGTAATTCCTAAGGCAGAAAAGTATATCCCAGAGCCTGGCTAAATAGATCTGGTGCATAATTCTCCTGATAAAAACCCTGATTACATCACGGCAATAACGTACACCCAACAGCATTGAATAGAAGTAGTTAGGAGTATGCAATGTGGGCCCATCGCATATGGAAAGCAGCATTTTAAAGGGGTACTGTTTAACGATTGTGTTTTCAATAAAATAACCAGCACCCAGGATTATATATTGTGTATTGTGCTTAGGGTTTGTATTCATCGAGGCATGCTACACTCAGCTCAACAGATTGAGTTAACTGCTTTAATGAAATTCATGAAAAGGGCACAGGGGATGCAATATGCAGGAGACTGCACATGCGATGACAATATACCATTAATATTGACTGGTAGTCATTAGATTTATAAGTTCTGGCTGTATTACTTACATCTTCCAGAGAGGATCTTATTTCCTTCTAGTCAGAACAGAATCCGTATGTTCCATCTTTGTAATTACATTTATGTGTGGAACTTGACAGGATGAAATTAAAACTCGAAGCATGAACACTCTAAGGTGTAATGCAGTTCTAAAGGAATCCTACAACGGATGTCAGAATGGGGAAGAAATGTGATCTAAGTGACTTTGACCGTGGAATGATTCTTGGCGCCAGACAGGGTGGTTTGAGTGTCTCAGAAACCGCTGATCTCCTGGGATTCTCATGCACAACAGTCTCTAGATTTTGCAAAGAATGGTGTGAAAAACAAAAATCGTCCAGTGAGCAGCAGTTCTGCAGGAACAAAACGTGTTGTTAATGAGAGAGGTCAGAGGAGAATGGAAAGACTGGTTGAAGCTGACAGGAAGGTGACAGTACAGCAAATAACCACACATTACAACAGTGGTATGCAGAAGAGCATCTCTGAACACACAGTGTCAAACCTCTAAGTGGATGGGCTACAGCAGCAGAAGACCAATAAGTCTAAAAAATAAGTCCAATAAATGCCTTATACAGTGCAACTGGAAGCTTTTCAGCCTGTTGACTGATTTATTTTGCATTTTTTACATGAGAATGATACTCAAAGCTGTGAATGGAAGGTTAAACAAATACATGAAATGAGCTTCCACTGAGTAGCACTATGAAGGCCATGTGTTAGTAAATTCACAGAATTGTTTTATCTTGTGTATAAAACATCGCTTTTAGACATCTGGAGTGGTTCAATGCACAAACCGAAAGACAGCGTGCGGTTTATAACACCAATCATTTTTATTATCAGTTTTTAATGATCATTGACTGTGTCACATTCCTGCATTCAAGCAAATGCATTCCCTATGGTGTCTTTTTTATTATGGACTTTCCCGATTACTTATATAGCCTGACATAACAGCACATTTGTATTTCAAGGCAGTGGAATCACTAATAATGTGCTCTGTGGCCCCTAGTGACCATTAACACTGTTTTACAATCATCGGCAAATAAAAATAGGAACCTAATTTCCATGTGGAACTAAGGGCGACATGATGAAATAGTGCAATATCCAAAAGCCACCTGACACAATAAAGAAGGAACCATTCAAAGCAATGATTACAGTAAACGGCTGATTCGGTCATTCGCAGACCCCGTTGGTTTCATTTAATTTAGAAATAGCTGAGTCCTTTAAATTAGTTTGAAAAATCTGCAGTAGACCAATACAGAAGCAGGTGAAGAATGACTGCCAGGGAGGAGGAGGAGATTGAGAGGGGAGTAAAGCAGGAAAATGATCTCGGCTTAAGACGGATAGAGAATTACACCACAGTAACTCCCTGGTTCTGTGTGTCATTAGCACATTTGCCAGAAGTATGCATCACAGGATAACCATTCACAGGGTGTTGCTGCAAAAGAGCATGTGTGCTCAGTCAACCCTCCCTGTATTAACGAGGGTCAATTAATGAATTAATTAAAACCCACACACTGCAGTTAGCAAAGCAACCTCGTTATTTAATATTACTCACGTGTGTGTATCTTCCTCATTTATTTGCGCAGTGTAAGTATACCACAAAAGACATCCACTAAGATGACCTCCTTAAAAAAAAACAATAGTGGAAAAAAAAACAGTTAAATCAGTTAAAATGTTGGAACAGGTTGAGGGGCTAAGAAGAAAAACGTTTGATAAAACCACAAGGCTTCACGCAATGGCGGACTTGTAAAACCACAATGCTCCACGCAATGGCGGACTTCTCAGTTGCATTCACAGGATGACGATAGTTTCGTTATTTTCCTAAAATCAATAACGTTGAAGCTCCCTTGTGATGGATGGACAGGCACCGCGGGGATATGGGAATTGGTAAGTATGCCTCTCGGCCAAAATTGACTTACGGGAGACGCTGCAGAGCCGACGAGGAGAGAAGAAGAGTCTGCAACAGCCTCGTCTCCCGGGAGCTGCTTACAAAAAGCCTCGGCTACATTTTACATGTGTGCTGTTGAGCAGATTGAAAAACAGCAGGCTCGTTTCACAGCTCTGTGACAACTGCGAAGTATAGATCAGCGCCACAGCATAGGCCTGAGAGGTGTAACGGTTGAAATACGGCAAGCCACACTGCTCTGGGTACTCCAGATATGACGCGACCAATTCACCAATCCGCCCTCGACCCGCTGACACTGCATCAGTACGAAACCGCCGCATTCGTCTGTCAGGCTTTGCAGTTGGGGAAATATGTCAAGAGAGGAGCGTGTGTCTGCTAACGTAATTACACCCTGCATCATCCCCCGCCCCCCGCCGAACACTCTGGCGCTCTAAATATTTACAGAGCTATAACCGCTTATGAAAAGATAATGAAATGCATCAAAAACGTGAAATCCTTTCAGTGACAATCATACCAACCCATCCACGTATGCCTGCTCACGGTATTTGGCGGGGGGGGGGAGGGGGCTGGAGCCTATCCCAGCATGCTTTGGGCGAGAAGCATGAATACCCTCTGGATATGTTGCCAATCCATCGCAGGACACAGACACCATTCAATCACACACTCTGACAGTTTTAGAGTCTCCAATTAGCAGAGCATGCATACTTTAGGGCTGTGGAGAAGCCAAGGGGAACCCCTACGGACACTGCGTGTGTCAGTGCTACTCCAACTCATATATCATCTGTTTCTCACATTGCTAATGATGAAATTAGCTATTTATCCAGCAGAGCTACTCGCCTCCTTCTAAAGCCTCTTCAGACTGAACAAAAATATGCCATATTCCAGAGACTGTACCAGCCAGGGTTAACTCAACATGGAGATGGGTGCTTTTACACTCAGATTAAATGGTAAAGGGTAAATGGTTGGCATTTATATAGCGCCTTTATCCAAAACGCTGTACATTTGATGCTTCTCATTCACCCATTCATACACACACTCACACACCGACGGCGATTGGCTGCCATGCAAGGCGCCGACCAGCTCGTCAGGAGCATTTGGGAGTTAGGTGTCTTGCTCAGGGACACTTCAACACAGCCCGGGCGGGGGATCGAACGGGCAACCCTCCGAGTGCCAGACAACTACTCTTACTGCCTGAGCCATGTCACCCCATAGATTAGTCTTAGGCTTGCATAAGGTTCATGACAAATAAATGACAAAAGGACAATGACTAAAACAGACTAGAACATCCTAGAGTATAATTAAGGCCTGGGACAGGGCAGAAGGTACATAAAGCCAGAGCTATCTGACATTAGGGAGATAAGTCAGTTGACAACTGCTGACTGTAAATTGTGAAATAACAAGTGATACCATCTCTACTGAAACCTTCACCTCCACCAGGGATTCATCTGGCTGATTTCTGCCTCTTCGTCAGCTCCTCAACATGCACACTTCAATGCTTGGTATAATCGTGCCATTTAATATGTATACTAAGAGGTACTAATGAAAAGACATGACGGGTCAAATTCAAAATCCTTTTTCTCTGTAAAATCATCATTTCTGATAGCTGTCATTCCTTGCTTGACTATGTGCTGTACAAACTATCTGATGGGTGCTTCCTCCACTAAACAACCATTTGTGGTCTTTTCCCACCGGTACTGTACATTTGCTATAGATTTCCTCGTGTGGTGAACGGCAGACATCCCAGTGCATGCAGAAAAGCACCCAGCAGCACCGGATGGTAAACCCGGTTTCATTGACACGGACAGTATTAAGCCCCTGCGGCTCTCCTAGTCCCCGCTTCATTAGGGGGGGGGGGGGGGGGGGCGCAGAGCGGCAGGGAAGAAAAAGTGATCAATCGGGGTACAAAAAGAGCACCATAAACAGAATCCTCCTCCACCAGCCTACTCCGGTGCGAGTGATGGGGCGGCCCGTTTACCCTCCAGTCACGACGGTGGCGTAGGTGGCGTGCTGACGTCAGAGGCCACAACATCACTCTGAGCGCAGAGACTGCGTGCGTAAGCACAGCCACAGACACCAGTGGAAAGCCGCAGGGACGGAGATCCGACGTCGCGTGAAGAAGAATCCACTTACACAGACAGAGACGAAAGAGCCGGCTGCGTTAGGAAGGGGGCCCTGCCTCTCCTGGATGTGATAAATTCTTTCATTACTTAAGATTAGATTCCCTGTCTTTGTATTACACCTGAGAGGGCAGTGCAGTTGCGTGAAAAGCTCAACAGACGAATGTAGTGGGTTTCTGCACACATATAGGGTATCCCAAGGCAATCTTTGTGATATTTCATCTTTAATACCGTCTGTCTCAATAAAGTTCCAGAGGATCCTCTATTTTATTCTCAAACTTTTGACCATGGAATGATATAACTGCTGCACATTAACAGCCAGTTAAATACTGTACAGCCCTTAAATATTTGGAAACAATTTCTGTTCTTTTTGGTTCTGCACTCTAGCACATCCATCCATCCATCCATTATCTGAACCCGCTTATCCTGAACAGGGTCGCAGGGGGCTGGAGCCTATCCCAGCATACATTGGGCGAAAACTCTAGCACATTGTTTTTGAAATGCAACAATGAATATGAGATTGAAGTGCACTTTAATTTAAGGCTATTTACGTCCATGTAGGAATTACATCCCTTTTCATATAAAGTCCTTCCATTTTAGGGGAGCAAAAGTAATCGGACAGTCGCCTTCTGATTAGTCATGTGTATCAAATTGCCTCCTTAGTGCAAGTATAAGAAAGCTTTCAGTATCTAGTCTAGTTTTGATTGCCCTTGGAGCCGGTTATTACATTTGTCAACATGAGGACTGCCAATGACGGTCTGGGAAGCCATTATGAGGCTGAAAAGAAAGGTGGAAAAAAAAACTGTCTGACACATAGGCCCAACAGCAGGCTTTACAGAACAAACCGTTTGGACCTTCATTCAGAAGACAGAAAGCACTGGTGTACTGTATGCCTGAGATCATTGCCTTGCTGTGGGATGAGGCTCTGACCAAGGGCATTGGAAGTATTTGATTGAACATGAGCAGAGAAGATACTTCTGTACGCTTTAAAATGCATTCTGCAAACAATAACACAGAAGATGAAGAAGAAGAAGAAGAATCCTGAAAGGGCACAGCACTTTGTATCTTGTAAACTAATCAAGAAAAGCCTTGGTGGTTTCTCTACGTCATTTATATGTCATTTTGGCATTCAAGAGCCAACAAAGAGATTCTGATGTAGAGATAGATAGGCTATGGTCTTTTTGATGAAAGGCTCATCTTTTCTCAAGGTGAGAGCCACAGTTACTATTTAAGAACAAACCAAAGGGCGCATAGAAATGCAAATGTGATTTTCCATTATTTTGTTCTCAAACCAATTGTTGTTAATAGATCATGAACAAAAGTTGGATTTGGGGTTCTGGCATGGTGTTTGGCCTTTTCCTTTTTCCCTTCTGTTACTCTGTAAAGGTTTATTTATTTATTTTATTTCATGCGCTACAGAAATAAACTTGAATTGAATTATATTAGAATTTAATTGAACAATAGATCGTGTTGGTTTTACAATTAGACTACTTGTCTACAATTCTTTTTTTTTAATCTTGTTTTTTTAAGTGGCAACCTTTCTTTCAAATTGATACCAAAACATATATTCGTGCATCAAATATGAGTATATGACATTCGCAGTAAATATATAGCTAATTCAGGAGCCACATGTATAAATGATCATATACTTCCTTTAAATGAACTTAAATTAAATTTACTTAAAAGTAACCGTACTTTCTTCCAGGGTCCTCATCGCACTTGTCCCTGTGTTCGATTTGCCTTCCATTGTACATCGCTCTGGATTAGAGCGTCTGCTAAATGCATGTAATGTAATGTAAACGCAACTGTGCACGCTGGTCTATTGTACAAGTGTTTATTCCATCGAAAACGTTGTTCAAATGGCCTAGACTGCACATACCTTGAATTTCTCTATCGACGTATACTATGTAATGTGCATCGGGTTTCTTGTCAAACTGTGACTAATCCTGGCTAACCCAATGGATCGGAAGCTAGTTTGATTTAGCTGACAAACTGCGTCTCAACAGAAAAGTGCGCCCCCAAGAGGGAGCACTTGTCCTTCGCAGAGTTATTTATTCAGTCCATCGATGTAAGGAAGTTTTGATCGTAGTAGGCTTTAATATAAAGTTTTAACCTCCTTGTAAAGCGTAATCTACCAAAAATATTTGACGCACCTTAAATTGCCTGAACGTTGGAATTGCATAGCCTTAGACTATACGAACAACACAGACGGATGAAAAGCTTTATTTAATGTTAATTTATAATAAGTGTTCTAAAGTTAGATAGTATTTACATATGGTTATATTTACCTGTTATAGGCTATGATCCATAATGAGTGACTGTCAAAAAACGGTAACCGTTAAAAAGGTACTATAGAACTGCACGGTTTGTGTTTTTTCACACCTATTTTGTATGCGTAAATGTATAGATCCAAGCAAATGCACCAACATTTAAAAGCTTTAAGTCCCAGCAGTTGGCTAATATTCAATTGTCTCTTGCTGTCATCCAAGTAGCGCTCGTGTGCGCGTGTGGCGTCAGGACAGAGGACTGACATCAGCACCAACAACCGAGACAACGCATAAAAGCTGGTAGCAGCAGCGACCACGGTGCTGCAATAAACAAGACGACGGGAAGATACCTAGGTTCGCACAATAATACGACATGATCAAAAGAACTGAACACGTTTTTTTAAGAGCTTCAATTTATTTAACTTAGGCTAACTGTAGAAAGTTCAGACGTTCAGACCCTGTAATAATACTTCAGCGAATGTTCTACGTGATAGTTACACTGGACTAAATTATGAATACTTCTGTTCATACTGCGGAAACAAATGTCTCAGAATCGGAATCTCTCATCTTCGTACCGGACAACAGTACTTCTCTTTCACTAGTACTAGGGTCCCGCTCCGTAGCTACCTCCGCTACCATGTTCGTGGTGGGAGTATTGGGAAACCTCGTCGCTATCGTGGTGCTCAGCATCTCCAAGAAGGAACAAAAAGAAACAACCTTCTACACGCTGGTTTGTGGAATGGCAATAACGGACCTACTGGGGACTTGCTTCACTAGCCCGGTAGTTATTGCTACGTACGTAAGGAATAGATGGCCCGGCGGGGAACCACTGTGCCACTTCTTCTCGTTTTCAATGCTCTTCTTCGGGTCTGCTGGGATGTCAATATTATGTGCTATGGCAGTAGAACGGTACCTTGCCATTAACCACGCTTACTTTTACTCGCAATATGTGGACCGGACGATGGGCAGGCTGGCGCTTATGGCCACATATTTGGTCAATATTGTACTGTGTGTAATGCCAAGCTTCGGATTCGGGGAACACGTCAAACACTCGCCGGGAACTTGGTGTTTTCTGGACTGGCGGGCGATGACACCCCTTGCCGCTTCATACACATTTTTGTACGGAGGATTCATGCTGGTGTTGATAGCGGTGTCTGTCTTATGCAACTTCGCCGTGTGTAGATCTTTGGTGCGAATGAACCAGCGGACCCGGCTCGTGAAAGCAGAGGCATTCGGAAAACAAGGGGGATCGAGGCGAAGGTTTCCAAAGATTCCATCAGTCACAGCCGCAGAAATGCAGATGTTTTGGCTGTTGCTCCTAATGACAACTGTATTCTTGGCGTGTTCCATTCCTTTAGTGGTAAGTGTAAAGTTAGATGTCATGTGTCAGGTATGAGGTCATCGGGGCAGATACAATCTTATTTCTTGCTGTTAATTGGTTTTAATTGATTGTCGCTTGATTTCGGTTTGAAATAACTTTTAGCAGTTTTAAGATTTGTAGCAAAGAAGATAGCAATCAGAGATATGTCAACAGAAATAATTTATGTTCAGGCTCAACATAATTCCAAGATATCTCACAGGCTTGTCCCAAACTTTGATTATCATTCAGTTAATTGCTTTTGTCCCTGCAGTAAATGTCTAGAAGCCTAGACAATGGCATTCAATTAAATGCTTTGCCTGTTTAATATGCAAATGACACCACATAGCTGTCAAACTATGAAAAATTGCGTTGATAAGTATTGAATTACCAATCACGCTGAACCAATTATGAGCTCAGTGCACTTGAACTGCTTGTATTTTGTCCGTGGGATTTTCATTTTGGGGCAAGTAACGTTTAAATGGGGGCATGTCTTTTTACAGTACTGTATTTGTTTATGTGAAAGTAATATAATGGTTTATCATCGTGTCCAAATATTAGATTCCAAGTCAACATATGTTGTTTTGAAATTAACAGGTGCGGATCTTTGCAAATCAGATATTCGGCCCTGCCCAGTTATCATCTGGAGGAAAAGTGGACTACCGCAAGGATCTTCTAGCAATACGCTTCGCCTCCTTTAACCCCATCCTGGATCCATGGGTTTACATTCTGTGCCGGAAGAACCTCCTCATTAAGGGTTGCGAAAGATTCAAAATGACAATCGGGGCAGAAAGGGACAGAAACAGGCGTAAAGTCGGCTGGGTAAGTGGCACACAAACGCCCCCTTCAGGTGCAAACAGCAACACCACCAGTTACGCATCCATAGCAACGGGAAACTATGGACAGGACGCGGGAAAACCGATAATCTCCAGGACTAAATCGTTTACCGATTTCACCTTACAGCAGCACTGGGACTTCCATACTGCACAACCAAGCTTTCATCCTTTCAGTGTCGAACAGACGGCCGATTGTGGTTCTGTGAAACTGCTGCCCGTACAATCTCAAACAGAGGAGGGCTTACCTGATTTGTGTTACATTATTAAAGAAGCATCCGTCAGCATCGCCGGTGGGAAAGCGCCAACAACAATTCTGTCTCAGGAACTTTCTGGGCAAGAGAGACCAGTTGAAACAGTGACTTGCGCTTTTAGTACACCAGATTCCTGTTGTTCAGAGTGGTGCCGCTAAGTATTTTAGACAAGATTCTTTAATGTATTTTTTCCAGGAACAGGTGGGGGTCATAATTCTTTAACCAGACCATATCAGAAGGATGCAAAGTTTCGTTTTTCTATTGGGAAATCCAGTAAGCAGATGTTCTAGCAGTTCTGTTAAACACCATGACGTTTGCATTTCTTCCATACTCCATATGAACCATGGAGTGTAATCAACCAGGTGGGTGCTATGCTTTACCACAACCCACCTGGGTGATGAACGTTTTCTGCTGTTGATTGCTTTTTCTTTCATTAAATTACATTGAATCTTACCTCATCGCTGTAAAGCGCTTAGAGTATGAGAAAAGTGCTATACATAGGAATTATTATTATTAAGAATTATTATTATTATTATTTAATCAGTTATGGAATACCATTCCCAAAAATGTTGTTGAATCGCGAGGGCTGTGCATATGTTGTTTAGGCCTTTTGATAGACTCACTAAGCAATGTCAATGGCTAGTTCACGCCAATAATGTGTGGGAACCTTATTGATGGGGTCCTGCATGTGTACAGAAAGTGTTGGCTTAAGTGTGTTTCATTTATAAAGTCGAAGTGAATTCAAATTGGAGCCCTAACCACCCTTTGTATGGCAAAATATGCTGATTGAAAAGGTTTCTTTTGAGATAATAGTACATTTTGGTATCTTGTCTTACTGGTGTGTATTTTTGTATTTTGTAATATTAGAATTGTACACTCAGTGAGCACTTTACTAGGCAGACCTGTACACCAGCTTGTTAATGCAAAGAGGTTCAGCTGTTTTTCAGACCAAATGTCAGAATGTGGAAGAAATGTGATCTAAGTGACTCAAAAAATGCTGATCTCCTAGGATTTTCACGCACAGCAGTCTGAAGAGTTTGCAGAAAATAGTGTGAAAAACAAAAACAGGCAGAAATATGTTGTTAATGAGGTAAGAGGCTGACAGCAACACAGATAATCATGCATTAGAACAGTCGTAAGCAGAAGAGCATCTCTGAACACACAACACGTCAAACTAAGTGGACAGGCAACAGCAGCAGAAGACTTAATAAGTGTAAAAATACATGAATACATGAATACCGTAAATCCTCAAATTGTGTCCGGGGTCTTTTATTTACTTAGGCTGCACAAAGCACAGGCCTTTATTTGTGGCAGGCTTGTATTCAAGGCAGGCCTGTATTTATTATTAGGCTTCTGTTGTAGAATTTTATTCTTAGAAATAAAGTAAAAGGCTACAGTTAAAGTGGGCCAACACTGTTCAACACTTCCTGTAACCGCTCAGAAATCAATTAGTGTAGGCTAATCAGGAAACACCATTTGGTAAGTCATAGTGTCAGTCTTAACAGACTTAGTTTATTGCAAATATTCTCAAACACAATAAATCACATACAAGTCCAGAATCCATAAAATAACAACTTGCCAGACAGGCCTTCATGAACAATAACAAATTAGCGTCGATAACAGCAAGTTAAGGATCTTTTTTTTCCTAAAGTGCGTTTTATTGTGAGACATGCGTTTCGTTTGGAGCAGCATGCCGGTAGGCTATCAAAAGATTTTCGCTTTGGTTTGGGATTTAATTTACTTTTGGACTGTTTGATTCTATTGCTATTCTTAGCTTAGGACGCCGCGTTCATTCATTCATTGAACGTGCGCTGTGCTGTAAATACATGGAAACCTTATTGCGTAGCCAAGTAGCCTTAATTGAGTTAATTTTTAATTTTGCCTGATTTACTTTTCTATTAAATTCGTAGACTGGAATGCCTTGCGGCAACAATTGTGTTTAAATGTGGTTTTATTGTTTTTTATAATTTCTTAACATTTTTAAATTAATTTTTTTTATTTTTAAAAAACACACTGATTAACACAAATTGTGTTTAAATGTATACTGCTTCAGCCTTTGGCAAGCTACTTAGAAGCGGGCGGCAAGCGACTGGTAGCTTGAGAGCAACGTGTTGGAGACCCATGGTGTAGGACAACGACTTTTCATTGGCAACAGTATTAAACCAACAAACAATATAAACTATTAAGAAGAGCTCTTTTATTTAATTGAGTTAAATCGAAACAATGTCTTCTAGTGCTCATGGACTGATAGCCCTACTTGTAGGCAATATTACCCCGGGCCCGTATTTGGGGGCCGGCCTTTATTTGTCCGAATCGGCCACGCCCCCGGCTATTATCCGAGGCCCGGCTTCAAATACATTACATTACATTATTGGCATTTGGCAGACGCTCTTATCCAGAGCGACGTACAACAAAGTGCATACCCATAACCAGGGATAAGTTCGCTGAAAGACCCTAGAGGTAAGTACAATTTCAACTGCTACCTGTACAACAAAGATAAGGACAAGGGCCATTTTTTTTTTTTTTTTTTTTTTTTTTTTTGAACAAACAAACAAACAAACAGAGCAAAAGTTACCAAAGTTAACTATCCAAACACTGCTTACCTAGCCAACTAAAAATACCGATACACAAAGCAAGTCACAGAGACAACAATTAAGGTTCACAGGGAGGTAGGGAGGGATGGGGAGAGGTGCTGCTTGAAGAGGTGTGTCTTCAGCTTGCGCTTGAAGGTGGGGAGAGATTCTATAGTTCTGACCTCAACGGGGAGTTCGTTCCACCACCGTGGAGCCAGAACAGACAGTAGTCGTGAGCGTGAGGTGGAGGTTCTGAGAGGGGGAGGTGCCAAGCGGCCTGTGGAGGCTGAACGAAGAGGTCTGGCAGGGGTGTAGGGTCTGATGATTTTTTGCAGATAAGCTGGGGAAGACCCTTTAACTGCTTGGAAGGCTAGCACCAATGTTTTGAATTTGATGCGAGCCATGACAGGCAGCCAGTGGAGGGAAGTAAGCAGGGGGGTGACGTGTGAGTATTTGGGAAGGTTGAAGACCAGACGAGCTGCTGCATTCTGGATGAGTTGGAGGGGTCTGATGGCGGACGCTGGGAGGCCAGCCAAGAGGGAATTGCAGTAGTCCAGGCGGGACAGAACCATCGCTTGGACCAGGAGCTGGGTCGAGTAGGGGGTGAGAAAGGGGCGGATTCTCCGTATGTTGTATAGGAAGAACCTGCAAGACCGGGTCACCGCCGCAATGTTCTCGGAAAGGGACAGTCTGCTGTCCATCACCACGCCGAGGTTCCTTGCACTGGGTGACGGCGTGAGTGTGGTATCCCCGAGGGAAATGGAGAGATCCAGATGGGGAGAGGTATTAGCAGGGATAGCAAATAGAATCCCGGACACAATTTGAGGATTTACTGGACATGAATACATGAATACATAATAAAGTTCTGACTGAATGTATAGATTATAAAGTCACATAGGCTAAAGTTAAGAGGTGCTCCTTGTCCAATCACAGCTGGCTCTCCCATAGACTGCAGTGTGACGAGCTGTCTACAGGAGAGGCATAAATGGTTAGAGTGTCGGGGGAGTGTTTTGAAAGACAATATTTGCAATGCCCTCCTTTTGCAGGTAGAGTACACATGTTGTTATGAATATAGGCAGGGAGAGTGTTTTTTTTTTTTTGTCCTATATCTTTATCTTATATCTTTTTTCTTCCTCTCCTTAACGACCACTGTGATTATTGTTGTTATCCACTGTTTTTCACTGGTACTTGTGGTGTAGTTGGGTTGGAGGGCGTCGCTTGTGATTTTTGTGAGTTGAAGATGGGGACAAGGCTGATACAGGAGGTCACCTGCATAAGTGTTGAAAGGTTCAATGACTGTGTCATCATAAAGTTAGCCCCCTATCAAGAGGGGGAGGTGGTGAGCTAAAAAATTAATTAGTTATTGGAAATAGGACATTAGACAGGTCCATTTTTAGGACCTTTACATTACATTACATTATTGCCATTTGGCAGACGCTCTTATCCAGAGCGACATACAGTTGATTAGACTAAGCAGGAGACAATCCTCCCTTGGAGCAATGCAGGGTTAAGGGCCTTGCTCAAGGGCCCAACAGCTGTACGGATCTTATTGTGGCTACACTGGGATTTGAACCACCAATCTTAACCACTACGCTACAGGCCGCCTATGCTATGCTACAGACCTGACGACTGAATCAATTGAACAAACTAAAACTAACTAAATGGATCACCCCCACAACTACAGACTGCAGACTACCGAAATCCTTCGCAATCAACCCGTTTTCTGTAGTTAATTCTGAACTGCCCAGCACTGGTAAAATCAAGCACAGCACAGTAGGCATATTTGTGTCACTGCTTTGTATAGTTACCTGTGTTGCATGCTCCCTGTACTTTTATGTATATGTAATTATAGTCACTGATTTCTGACAACATGCCATGTTTACAAAAGCTCACTGATTTGAATGTATTTTAAGACAAAATGATTGTACAAAATGTTGTATTTTTAACAAAATAAAACAAAGGGTTCCCTTAGTAAGCCTCACATAAACTTTCAGTGTGCAGTTCATGTCCAGTCCAATAATAGATTATGATGACAAACCTAATGCACAGTGTATTTGAAAATTATCACATTTGAAATTGCATAGGATAACAATACCGAATCGGACTGAACAGGCTAAATCATTGTTTGATTGTTTTTTGGGGATTTTTCCACCAAACATAAAAGAAAATGTCTGCTGTTATCTAACTGATCTTTGGAACTGAACAGAGAAATAAAATCTCTGTATCTAAGTCCATTTTGTAAATTCTGCTTGATGAAAGTTAAACCACAAAAATCTACTAATACTTGAATAAACTACTTACTAGAAAATCATGCCAATGGTTATGAATCACGTTTACCATTCGTTAAAATTTCAACTTCTATGTATCCTATTATATGTAAAAATATTGCATTTTATGGGTTTTAATTATTTTTAATTAAAGCCAGTGCCTTTGCCTGAAAGCATAATGAGAGACATAGATCAGGCAGGTGATGTTTGGTATTATCATTACAAGTGCAGTAATTCTAAGGTACCACTGGGGGGCAGCATGACACAATGACCGTAAAAATACCACATTGAAAACCTTGACAAATAATAGAAATGAACGCCATCATCAGGACTCAACATGACAATGCAGCTACAAAATGCACCTTGCAGCACAAATTATGTTTGACTGTGGAGTTAAATTATTAAATGCTTCGTAATATTGGTCAGGCTATTTCTTTCATTTCCCTTTATGCAGCATAATCCTGAGCCATACAAAAAATGACCATATGTATGCATACGGTGCTTTCATTTTAAGCCTCGATGAACCAGGAGGAAACACAGCACTGATGTATTTCAACTGGAACATGTTGGCAGTCTAGTGAAAAATCCAGGGTGGTTTGGGGTGTAAATTTCTCTGGCGACTGATAGCGTGTGTATCTTTACATTACATTACATTATTGCCATTTGGCAGACGCTCTTATCCAGAGCGACATACAATTGATTAGACTAAGCAGGAGACTATCCTCCCCTGGAGCAATGCAGGGTTAAGGGCCTTGCTCAAGGGCCCAACGGCTGTGCGGATCTTATAATGGCTACACCGGGATTCGAACCACCGACCTTGCGTGTCCCAGTCATTTACCTTAACCACTACGCTACAGGCCGCCCGCCTGGGTATCTGAAGAAGAGCCTGCAGCTCAGACCTGTACAGCACTCTGATAAGACTCCGTTTCCTATACAATCAGCAAAACTAAGTAAATGCGCATTGATACATTAATTCATTCTTCATCTGAACCCTCTTATCCTGAACAGGGTCGCAGGGGGGCTGGAGCCTATCCCAGCATACATTGGGCGAAAAGCAGGAATACACCCTGGACAGGTCGCCAGTCCATCGCAGGGCACACAGACCATTCACTCACACACTCATACCTACGGGCAATTTAGACTCTTCAATCAGCATAAACAGCCGGAGAACCCGGAGGAAACCCACGCAAACACGGGGAGAACATGCAAACTCCACACAGAGAGGCCCTGGCCGACCGGGATTCGAACCCAGGACCTCCTTGCTGTGAGGCGGCAGTGCTACCCACCGTGCCGCCCTCGCATTGATACAGTGCCATGAAAAAATATTTGCCGCCTTCCAGATTCCCTCTATTATTGCATATATGCCACACTGAATGAGGTCAGATCTTTAGGCAAAATGTAGTATTAGGCAAAGGTAAACTGAGTAAATATTTTTGGCATTCATAAGTTATATAATTTAATATGAATATGAATTTGTATGCAATAATAGAGGAAATACATTTTCATGGCACTGTATATAGTGAAGGTATGAACATGTCAGCTCGACCTCTCCTGTACTCTGTCTTCTTCTGTCAATAACTGCCTTGGGAATCTCTCTGTCCTGTCTCTCTGAATCTGTCCATCTCTGAATCGACAGTCCCGATTAGCAGATTAAATGCGTGGTGTTTCTCAATCGGTTGTGAACATCGTCACACATATTGCTATTCTGTGCAGCACAAGGGGCTGTCTCCCTCAATGACCTGCCATTTATGTCGTCATCACGATCTCCCTGGAAATAAACTTGCACCCATTACATTACATTACATTACACCCCACATGCCAGAACAAGACAAAGCACTCCTTTATCATTCAGCACACTTTACACATTGCAGTCAGCAAACTATCAGCAAAGTGTAGCTTACCTTGTGTGTAAAGGTTCAAAAAGCGCATGCTAGCAAAAAACCCGACCTGTAATTTATGGAACAGAGACATTGTGAATGACAGCCTTTATTTAGGGACCCTCTCATGCCCACATCTGCTTTTAGTATTGCCATCATCCACACCCCTCCACTGAATCTGAATACTGTGTGCCCCTGAAAATCTACTCTAATGTATTCAGACATATTATACACCATGTATAATGCACATGCATATGTTGATGTAAACTGTATAATCCTACATATCCTTGGCGATTTCTGGATGCAAGAAAGAACAGTGCTGTTTATCCATTCCAGGCACAGAATGGATAAACTGTACCTTTGAAAGGACTGGAGCAGGCTGCAAAAGGGAAGCCATTTTAAGTAACTGATCTCTCCTCTGCAATGCATTCAACTCCTGGGAGGAGGAGACCAGGCCCAAGCGGGCTTCTGCCCTCCCCCATGAATGTGCTGTTCTGTGTTATCTGGCTATCAGGTTGCAAAACACTACCTGCAGCTTTAACAGGGGATGAACGACCAGCTATAGAATTACCCCCGGAACCCTGCTTTGCTCCAGGGGGGATTGTCTCCTGCTTAGTCTAATCAACTGTAAGTCACTTTGGATAAAAGCATCAGCTAAATAGAATGGAATTTAATAATGTAATGAACTGGTCAGCCAGCTACCAGCTGTTTCAGCATGGCTGCATCATTTATAACGCTGTTTTGCTGCCAGACTCACACACTCTTGAATATGTTATGATAATCAATCGCAGGCATTGAGATTAAAGACATGGGAAGGCACAGTGAGTAGTGAGTAGTGAGTCTAGCAGATGTAGAGCTTATACTTTCACATACTATCAGTTTGTACAGATCAAAGAAAGTATTTATTAAAGCAAGTCAGGTCAAGTACCTTGTCCAGGTGCACTACAATAGCATCTCCCGGGGATTTTAACCTGTAGTTCCCAAAGGCTAGTTCCTTAACCACTAGACTACACCACCGCCAGCATCAGCATAGTTTACTGCACTCTGGCCAACACACTTTTGGGCCTGTTACTGGATAGGGCCTGAGAGAGAACAGCAATATTCGCACTCTGTGTGTGTGTGTGTGTGTGTGTGTGTGTGTGTGTGTGTGTGTGTGTGTAAAAATTCCCCCCTCAATGGGTATGGCCCCTGGGATGATACCCAAGGAAAGAAAAGGGTGGAGGGCCCCAAATAAAATTTCACATGGTCAGAGGGCCCTGCCTGTTAGCACTGTTTGGTCAGCAGTGTTACTAGCGCTGAGGGGGAAGTAAACTGCGTTCCCACAGAACAGGTCCTGTGTGTGGTTCTGAGAGTGCAGTGAACAGCCTCACCCTCAGCTGGAGATTAAGAGAAGGGGACATGTGTCTCGTCTTGGGAACGAGTGCGGCAACGCCCCCTTTTGGCCACCGGGGACCATGCCGCACACACTTTCTCTGGAGCCTCCAGAAAAAATTAAATAAAAAATGGCAACAGATGAAAACACACTTGTGTGCTGGTTTACAGAGATGTGCAAATGCAAAGCATCACTCCACGTGACACTTGGGGTGATGTGGACTGGCTGAAGGGGGGGTGGGGGTGAAGTGGGGGACTGAAGAATCGGTCAGAACTGGTGTACTGGAGCACAGTCCACCCCTTTACTTGCACTTTGGAGTGGTTTTGGCGTAGCCTTTCTAGGTCATCATCAGACATTCAATGGCCTCTTGGTCTTCCTGCTGCCCCTTCAGCTCCGGACCCAACACAATTCACCAGGGGCTACATTCAAAATAATATGACTAAATGCACATATAATATTTGATTTGTTTCGATACATGGCCTTCCAGTGCGGTTCGTGTCAGGTGCTGTTAGACAGATGCAGTGACTGACTGGGTGATTTTTCACGTCAAGAGTCATCTGACAGCAATGCACTATTTGAAATCTTTATTCCTGGACAGGAAAAAATGGCATTGTACAAAAATAGAGGATACATTTAAAACTCATTACAACAACGACAAGAACAACCAGAACAAACAACAACAACAATAATAACAATAATAATAATAATAATAATAATAATAATAATAATAAATGTATAACTGTTTTCATTTTGAAATACTGACATACAAAACAATTTGTGATTCAACGTTTTATCTTTGTGTTTTGTGTTACTTGTGGAACCTCAGAGTTACGGAACGGCAAGGCTTCAAATCAAGATTTCAAAACAGCAACGGCCACAACAATCAGCCCCCAGAAGCATCTGATGAAAACCAGCTGCCAAATTTCAAAAGGGCTGTTGCGTGTTGCTTGTTTCCAAAGCAAAATAATACAATACAATACAAATAATCAACAAAAGATTACACCTAAAGATACATGGCCACACTGCAATAAATAAAAAAAATGATATCCACAAAAATCCTACAAAATTATAATAAATAAATAACTTAAATGTAATAAATACTTTGTATGTAGTCCTGTACATTAATGCTAGGAGATGCATAGCATCCAGTAGTGTTCGGTTTGTGAAATATGTAAAGAAGCAAAAAGGCACCTCTCTCAACTGGTGGTACAGAACACAGTTGAACCGTAACCCAGCTAACACCCCCATAATGTTCGTTTAATGAATGTTTCCTGCATCATAATGCCAAAGCAGTTCTGTGGAACTGAACCATGCATGCTGGGATATGTCAGTTTGCCGTTTCCATCCAAGACATCATCAGTGTGCTGCTACAGGGGAGGTCAAATGTAATAAGACCAAGACTTTGAGATAGTTTCCACAACTGTGGAACTATTCCTTCAGATAAACAGAGAATTGTACATTGAGAAACCCTTGTTACAGATCAGCTATGAATGCAACACGTTCTTTCCCAAGGAAAATGAGGACAAACGGTGTGTTTTACATTACAGCAGAAAATGTAAAGAAGTGATCACATTCATTCAGAAGCTGGAGGAGTCAGGGGATTTAAAAAAAATCTATATCTGCATTTCGCATTATCATTGCGAAAGCACAAACAATATACATCTTTTGCTGTATTTTTCAATGAACCAGGAATACATTTCCCTTTGTAATTTGGTAAACATCTTGCATTTGAAATGCAATGCAACAAATGTGCCTGCATGTAGCAAGCAAATGTCTATAACAGCTGATTCTACTAGCATGTTGAAGTGAATTCTACCCCACCAAAATAGTGCAAAATGTCAAGTTAATGGATGATTTTATTGCAATCCCTTATAATATGAATATATTTGAGTCATTTATGTCTCCAGTAATTTACCATTTTGATCACTGTATCATAGCACTCCTCCACACCAACATAAAGAAATTGGTAGAAAATGCAGTTTGTGGTCGTTGTCTTTTTTCAGAATTGAAAGAACATGCAGTTATCCGGACTCTAGCAGCAAGACACGTGAAGTAAAGCATTACAGTACAATGAAATCCTGAGAAACCGAGAACAATATGCCATTGTGCACAGAAAGCTAAGATGACATTTTGGTGGAAAAGGAAAAGATCATCTTTCTTCATTTAACCGACTGCATCGTTCCAGCAGTTCAGCGCGACCGACTGCATCATTCCAGCAGTTCAGCACTATTGAGCATGTGCTTTTAGGGTCCCCCAGCTGCACGCAGTCCTCAAATCCTCCTACATCCACCTCAAACACAGGGAAATCAGGAACAAAACTGGCCCACAGTCCTGGCATGCTCGTCCTTGTCTTTATAACTATAACGGATGGACACATTATGATTCATCCAGCCTGAGGAAAGGGTGTCTTTGGAGCCAGTTAGGAATTAGACGGAAAAGGCTCCATACATCTCCTCAGACTCGCACAGTGAAATAATAATCAGCCATTCTTGCTGTATGAATTCCGTTACCTATTTCACACTGAACATATATAGTATGAACAGCAGGGGGAGCCATATAAGTACAATTCCCCTGTAATTTGAATTCTCCTCAGCAAAACATACTGTGTCACACTAACCCATTAAATATTTTCTTCAAATAATGCCTAGCAGTTGGCTACCTGGAGTGCTTCTTTACCACTATTGACAGTAGCTGAACTAAGAGTAAACCTGTGGAAAAGGACTGCTGTAACACTGTATGTCGTATTTGCATGCGGTATGTAAACGGTGCAATCTCTGAGATCAATTTGCCGTTGCGGTCAAAGTGGTACCTGTGCGCTGCCTTGCAAATGGCCAACTGTCGTCTGGTGCTTCACTGCAGGAAGTGGCTGCCTTTATCATTTACAGTCTATGTACATTAAAAACATCAAACAATCATATACCACTAACCAAAAAAAACAAAAAAACAATTAACCCTCTGTCCTGATAATATTTATGGTTTATGGCAATATCAATATTTACAAAAGAAGCGGGACATCTTTAAACCTGGAATCTGTTCTTTCTGAGCTATCCACTGTAGTTCACATCGGACTTGGGCACAAAACAAGTTCAGAAATGAAATCCACCAGGATTTTTGAACTGTACGAAAAGGCACAATAGTGTATGTACCTATGACTTAAAATTAATATTTTACTAATTTAATGCAGGCACTAGTAAATATCTGTACACTCCTTTATATGGGTAAATGAGTTACAATATTACAGCGATTACTCATTATTTTAGAATGTTACCTTAGAAACTTAATAGAAATACATCGGACATAGTCTGGAAGACAATATAATTTCCCAATCAACTGAATGTAAAAAGTGGTTCAATGACTCAAAATTGTGATTGTGAAAAAGCTCATATGAGTCCTATGAGTCAGACTTACAGGTAACTGTGGGGGCAACCAAGATCACCTCACTTTACCCCATCCTATCCTATAACTATTTTACTTGGCTTAATGCTTAATAATTCTGACAGTACACAAGAATCTCAGCAAAAGGAATGACTTGAGAATGAAAATGACTGAGAATTAAAACGCTTGCAATTCTGATGTGAAAATATATACATTTCAAGAATGTGAGTTCTTCATATATTAACTAGTTATTTATATTTATGTTGCCTTGTTTTTAAATAGGCCTCTCTCTTTTATATAACTATAAAGCAAAAAATTATTTAAATGAGTAAAAATAATGTAATCAGCCTCTCCATGAGAATCAGCATTGATTCTTGTCAGCCTGGTTTCAAATGATATGTCTCCATTTTAGGGACCTGTAGCCTATCTTTCTTGTATATAGACAAAACGTACCGTAATTGCATTTGCTAAGCATTTGTAAATCTTAGTGTCTACCGTAATCAAATTTAAGGTATTGCTGTAGCAGAGTTTGCCAGCCAAGGTTCTGGAGAGCCGTGGGTTTGCGGATTTTCACCTTTTCCTTAAGTTCATGTTTAGACGCAAGGGACCAGGGCAGGTGTAAAAGCCTGTAAAATCAACTGCTTAACTGATCAATTCAACTGATACTGTAGCTCTCCAGGACCAGGGTTGGCAACTACAGTATGGGTTTTCTGCTGACTGACACAATTATGGATGCATGATCAAGACAAAGTAATGAGAAACTTGCAGATAATCTTGTATGTGACTTCTCCAACAATAAACCGTATTAAGCCACAGAATGATTTATAGGTCTCTGAATTTACCCAACTGCCTCTTACTAGCAGAAATTTCATGTAATTGTGACCAACTGATCATCCCAAATCTACAGTTAAAGTGAAAGCTGCTCCAATCCTCTGCTAAGTCCCAAGTGACATGAAATCACCAAGCTCTATTATTAGCCGGTACAGCAAGTGGTGTAAAGTAGGCGCTGAAGGCCAAACATGCTGTTCCTATGAACTCATGTCAGATGTCAGGCGTTACATCACATTGAATTAAAAACAGCAAAATCCACCAAGAAACAGGAAGTACAGTATAAGCTAATAAGCTTCCCACCGCTGTCATGTACATAGATATAAATATATACGTGACAAAAAAGCTTTTTCCATACCCCCTGTCTCCAGATGAATCTTCTTTGTCAATCCGAAAAAAAACCCCCTCCAAATCATAGTCCTTATAGTTTGTCCTGT
Organism: Conger conger; assembly: GCF_963514075.1. NCBI lineage: Eukaryota > Metazoa > Chordata > Actinopteri > Anguilliformes > Congridae > Conger > Conger conger. The sequence continues at coordinate 59,086,672 of NC_083764.1, read as the reverse complement.
AAGTCTCTTGCCTTCAATGTGGCCCAAAACTCATGACATCCACTCAGATGGCTGCAGTAGACACTGACCTCGCCCACAGTGGTGGGTCTTTCATTTCCCGAAAATAAAAACACACATAGCCCTTACATCATCCCGGAATTAAGAGCCCACCCTGTTTGTTTGTTTTGTCACCATCATTGCTCTTTGACATCTCTTGTGGAATTATGGGTAATGCCTCCTTCCTGTCCAAACGCTGGGTTCCTGTTCAGCCTGCCCGGCGCACTGCTCACTCTGGTGCACTGGGGCCCCTGCACGTCAAGGCCAGGGGAGCACCTCACGTCACGGCAGAGTGGAAACGCACAGCCGCCTCGCCCGTTAGCCCGTTAGCCTAGCCCACGTTGCGTCCACCAGTCCTGCTCTCCGCCACGGGCTGCCAGCGGGAACCTCCCGCCCCCCCGGAGCCTCCCTTCGCTCCCCTCCCTCTCCGGCCCGGCTTTGGGAAGGGCGGCTCCCTCTCTTCTTCTCCCGCCTCCGGTCGTTTATTTGCCTGGTCACCTCCAGTCCTCCCGTGCCCCGGCTCACCCCACGCAGCTGCAGTTGGCAGCCGACAGCCATTTTATGGTCCTCCAGGTGGTCTGCGCGTCCATGAAGGACACCGTCTCGTAGCGGGTGGGCCGGCAGCAGGGGTGGGTGCTCAGCCTCTTGGCGGAGTGCTTGGGGAGGCTGCCGTTCTCCAGCATGGCCTTGAGGGCCAGGTCGTAGTTCTGGCGGGCGCTGTGGCAGCTGCCCGCGCAGTACTTGAAGAGGACGATCTCGTCGGAGTCGAAGCCCAGCCCCAGGTCCCGGACCCTCATCTGCCTCTTCTCCAGCCGGCAGTCCCGGCTGCTCTTGGGCCTCCTCCGGTTCTTGCGAGATCCCCTGGACGGCGCGGCCTCGGAGGGAGAGCGCTCCCACCGGCTCGGCCGGTCCCCCTCAGTGTCGGGCGGCGAGGGGCCCCCTGCGGGGAAACAGACACACCGAGTGAAGACAACAGGCTCCCGAGAGCGGCCCTCCGTTCAGGTCTAACCGCACGAGGCAAATGAACAAGTCAGTTGCTTTCTGAATTCTCTGACATTCTGTGACAATTCTTCTTTTATTCAATGGGAGCAATGCAATTCACCTATGTGACCCGGTCTATCATAGTTGTTAGCTTGCGAGGGCAAGTTTCATGTACATCAATGCTTATGCAAAAATGTAAACAATAGTTTGGTGGCACTTAGAAATGGGACACAACTCCCTTGATATCTGGAGTAGAGAGATAACTTTGCAATCGTTTAGTTTCTAAAACTAAAAATTTTGATAGAGCAGGTCACATAAGCCCTGGTAGCTGAGGTCATCAAACAGCTAGCTACTAGTGGTTTTAAAACCTAGCTTGAGCCGCTTTTTTCAGCAGAGTGCACACAGCATAAGAATAACTTGTAACATAAAACCATAAGCAAAGCATATGTTTGTGTTGATTAGAGAAAAAGCTGAAAATGATTGACCCAGAAAAGCACTAGATAGGATACACACACCAAACTGGGAATATACAGCAAGCCAGAGGGTTAAGGCATGGAGTCAATGAGAGAGCAATGACATGGGATGGGAGCAGTCTGCAGACAACCAGGTACTCTCTGACTACCCATCGCTAGCGCCGCTAATGAATAAATGCAATTGTGAATATAACAAACGATATACGTGTGTTTTCTTACACACTGGTAGATACCACTGTGTGGCCGCTGGGTTCAGTTGTGGGAGGGAAGCAGGCCAATCCAAGGACCATGCCTACTGGTTAAATAGGCCCACACCTGGACAGCATTGGGAATTGTCCACAGAGTTAAAAGTGTGCTTCTTTCCACAGTAGGCGGCTGAGACTGGGAAACCACAGCCACCGAGAGAGAGAGCTATGCGACTGGCAGTGTGAGCTGAAGGGCTGTTTGTTTTCATTTCATGTGTCTTTTATTTCAGTTTATTACTTTCTTTTCCAATCCTGTGAGAGTGACGGACAAAGCCAGTTATTTTGATTTGCTCGCTCTCTGTGTTACTCCAGCGAAAACCGACTTTTCCGTATCGCCCTGTGTCTAGCTCTTCTGTCCTCACAGGGGACTATCACGGCATATGACACACTGCTTTCATTACATATACACAGTTCCATTGGAAACTTGCTGTCGTTCCTGCTTATTTTAGATGAATGGTCACCCTTTTTTGCAGCAGTAACAATAGCAAATCCATAATTAAAAGCTTAAAACTAAGGGGTTCATACCCTGTTTGGTTTACGGGTCAGTCCATAACTGTGAACATTTGTGTCTCTGAGGTTCTACTGTACATTGGATCAGGGGAAAATTTAAGGGCAAACACTGTAAAAATACCAACCTCAGGCCTGTGTTTACTGACACGGTTTGAACTCACACATCCCCAGGAAAGGTAAACAGAGATGGGAAATGGGTGAGAATGCATTGTGAAACACTTCAGATATGTACGTGCCCGGGTTTACACAAGCCTGCAGCATGCCACAATAAATCAAACGCATCAATACAGGATAAGATTAAGGCTGTAATTCTTGCCTTCTTGGAGGCATTGCTCTATATGCAAGTTCTATATGCACTCTAATCTTAATGTATGAATTCCTGGGATTGTTGACAACCCGTAAATTCCACGACGACACAGTCAGAAGTTTCTTCCAAGAAAGGATGAAGAAAAAAAGTGAGAACCTCACTTTTGGGCAGCTTCCCAAAAATCCCCTGGCTTACTCACTGTTCTGCCATTCTTGTCATAGTGAGGCACGTCTTGTCGGACAGGACCTCCCAAACTTTATTTGAAGCCCTGCATCAGGAGCCAAGTATGGATGCCAGAAGGAGACATTCAAGAGCCCTAATGTTCCATTTCTGACAGTCTGTAAAAGTGTCGGCTTCAAGGGTTGCAAGTTGAACAACAGACAACTGCTTGACCACAACCCCAAGATTAATGAAACCGGAATAAGGCAGTACATTTTGTGCACAAATGGTATGGGCCCATAAATAGTAATAGTAAGTTACTTACTAAATAGTTTAGCGGTGCTTAGCTACATTAGTCTGTGATTAGAGCAAACTCGTCATGAGAGATACACAACCTTGCCACACAGCCGTAAGTTTTCCAGTGTTCAGTACCAGTGAAGTTCATTTTAGCTGAGTCTAAACTGCAATAAAAATACTGTGGCCAACATGCCATAGCGATACCATTATAAACCACGCAAACGCTGCAGTGGCTGCTGGTTGAATAGACAGCAGGAAACATGACCGTAAACGACAGCTTTGCTCTTAGGATAAATTACCGCGTTTCCCTCACCACTAGGCCAAGACCACTTGGGCTGCCAGCCAGGGGAGAACAGGCAATATGAGAAACGAGAGCCTAAAAGAAGGGCTGGTGACCAACATCTTACTATGTGTGGGAAGGTATGTTACCATGACGAAGGCCATGTTAGGGGGAGAAACTATTAAAGTTCAATGCTGCATTACAGTTTAATCACCAGTCAGGACCCAAACAGTGATTCAAATCGCAGGTCTCTCAGGGACGCGGCGTGACCAGCGTAGTGTTTATTATTATCGCTGCACGCAAGAGGAAAGGAGACAAATGGCCCCCACGTCTAATAAAAATGCAACAGCGCGTGTAATTAATGCACGCTGAGGCCGATGTGCACACAGGACAGGGCCTCAGAGCATCGCATTATTTACACGTGGCCGAGACCCCGCGTTTTTCACTGCTTTACGACCGATGACGCCACGCTTCAACGCCGATCTCCGCTGAACCCCTGCGAAGGCCCACAGAGGGAGTTGTAACTCTAAATAAAGTTAAGAGAAAAAAAAGAAGGTGGCAGGCTTCACTTCTGCGGATGCAGCCTTAAATAGAGCCGTTTCGCTGATATGGAGCCGAGCGTTATCGCACTGGACGAAGGCCAGGGAAATGGAAGTATCAGCAGCGCGGGGAGGCTAATGGTTTGGCACCGCAGATTAGGCAAGCGAGGTCACTCACCGATGGAGCCGCCCCAGAAGGAGTGAAGGTCGGACCCGTCGCCCAGCTCCTCGATATCGGGCACGCCGGAGGGCCAGTGGTGCGCCGCCAGCCTCACGGCGTTGCCGTGCTCCGACCTTTGACCTCCAGGCTTGACGCCCTCCACCAGGGCCAGCAGAGAGGACAGCACCCACAGGATCACCTGCAGAGAGGGGCCACGGGCACGGAGCTCCGTCGTTACCATGGAAACCGCCGGGGTGGCTTCACACAGAGTCATTACTTAAGGTGATTAAATAAACATGCAGACACGTTCAAAAAATTTGGGGTGGGGGGGGGGTTTCATTGTAGGAGCTGTGGGAAGAAGTAAGGAATTAAACTGCACAGTTTGAATGCGGTCAGCTTTCACAGTAACCACACTTACTATTTTAAACGCTATTTTCACTGCCTTGTCAATTTCTTTGTATCTTATCTGAATAGAGGACTATAATCTTTCCTGCGCCGTCTTAACATTCTTTTTTTAAACGTGCTCTGAACATGATGATTGAAACTAAATGTATTATATTGTTATAGTTAGCAGTTTATACATCAGTGTCACATTACGTACTATAAGCAGTAAATAAGTTGCATAAGCAATTTCTGTGATATTGTGACTGTGCCTCGGTTATGCAGAACACAAAGGATCAAGTTCAGGGTATGACTGGCATCTACAGGCACACAAGGTTATTATTATGTGATTGCATGGCAATCATACAGTTACATACTCCATTTAAGCGAGATTCATATCTCCATGTCATGGGCAGTTCATTGTGCAGTGCTGTGCAATACTCTGAGGTGCTCTGTGGCAATGCAAAGCAAACAGAACAGTCACAATGCTGCTGTAAAAGGCATGAAAAATGCTGTGGTAAGAAGTAAAAAATATGTATCACCACTTTTGTACAGGACCTGCTGGCCAAATGTGTCCATTCACTTTGTATATGGATGTGAATCATGGCATTGAACACTCTTACACTCTTTGGCTTGATTCCATTGATAAACACTTTTTTATTCTTTATGGGAGTGTGAAAACTCCCATACAAAGAGCCATTTTGCCCGATAAAGAACCATTTAACGAGGTATAGGCATCTTCTATGGAATCACAGGGTTCCTATTGGAACCATTTTTTTTTAGAGTGAAGGCTCTCACTCATAACCGGCCGTTGAATCCCAGCGTCCGTACGCACTGGAGTCAGGCATGAGAAGCAGCACATGCTCCCAGCACACCACTTTAGAACAGCGACACTACGCCGGGACCGAAGAAGCACTTGCACAGAAACACTAGCAGCCTATCAACAATCCCCCGCTTTCTATCGCAGTAACTTCCAGGCGCTGATAACGACTTGTTTACGCGATGAATTTGAATGTAGTCACCGGGCTCAAACGGGACTCATCCCTCCTCTGTACATAGTCTTGTCACAGCTTGTCTCGGAGTGCCTTCGATTGATTTACGACACCCCGCCCCCCCCCTGCCCCCCCCGCCCCATTGAGACTGTCAAACTGTGAGCGGCAGTGAGTAAACCAATCCCCTCCAGTCCAAACAGTCCCCGGACATGAAAGCGCTCCCTCCCTCCCTCCCTGAACCGGGGCAAGCCTGCGGACATGCAACTGCTCCCACTACGGCGCGATGCCTTCGCTTATTAATCACTCAGCTTTCACTCAACACCCGGGCCCTGTGGGTTAAATATTTAAAGGGAGCCCACGGTTTGCAGTGGGCGTTCCCACAGCTGTGCACATGTGGACAGAACAAGCCTACACGTCAACATGCGGTTCAGGGAAGGGGAAACCGCAAGTGATGTCATAATTGGGAACCGAGCAGGCCGTCCGTGTGTCTACTTGCAGAATTTCTGAGTGTTTTCTTCTGATGTGAACGGATTCTAATGTGAACGTCTGAAAACATAAACCAGCTGGCGGGGGTTGTCTAGTTTGGATTTACCAAGAATGTATCACTGAATTTAAAAACGTTAGGAGTAATCTGATGTGTAAATGTTCTTAATTTAAGTTTCTTCAAATTGTCATTGTAGCATGCTGCATGCGGTACGGATTTCAAGAAGCATGTCACATCAACATCATGATTCCTCACGTACAACATCCGGACGATTTGACCACATCCACCTGCCAAACACTCCACCTAGTTATTTCATCCAGCACATGGTAATGTCCCATCTAGACTACTGTACCTCTCGTCCTGCAAGCCTGCTGTGCCACACAGCCACTACAACTCATCCAGAATGCCGCTGCCTGACTTGCCTTCAACCTCGTCTTCAAAGTTCTCGCGTGTCACTCGCCTGCTGAGGCCACTCCACTGGCTGCCAGTCGCCGCCAGAGTGAGATTCAAAGTCCTGACTCAGGCCTACACTGCCGCGAACAGGACAGCCCCTTCCAACCTGCAGGAGATAGTTTAACCCTCTACACGCCAACTCAGCCACTCCGCTCTGCCACGGCACAACGACCTGCACTTCCTGCCACCCTTGTGAATGGCACTCGCGTGTCCTGACTACAGAGCTTCTCGTCCTTAGCTTCCCAGTGGTTGAATAGCCTCCCCCATTCCACTACACACTGCTCAGGCTCTGCCCACTATCCACCACGGTCTGGAGACACATCTCTTCGGACTGAACCTTGACTAACTCCTACACTACTCCTCTGCAGGGTCACCTCCAATCATGTATCACTTTTATTGTGATCTTTTAGCCCTTTCATGTGGCACCTGTATCTTCATCTTGACGTTGTAGCTTTTTAACATACATATCTCTTGAAATCATGCCTCGCTTCTAGCTTATGACATGCCATAACTCCTGATTTAGCTTATGCTTATGGTGAGTACTAGACTTCATGGTTCATGGCTATGGGTAACTGACATGCTATGTGTCGAATCATACCTTATCGCACCTGCCAAATAGATGTAATGCGAATCATTGTCTTCCTACACAAACCTTCAAAAACCTTGTGAGGGCAAGTTCACAGGATCAGAGGTTCCCGTTCGCGTTGTGCATTCCATGTTTAAGGGAAGGATCTGGGGAAAATTCCAATGTCCTGGCTGCACTCTGACGTATGATCGCCTTTACCTTCCAGTTGGCCAGGTGATAGAATGCACCTGCCGATGACATGCTGGCTGAGTCCCCCGTCCCGCCGTCTCGGTCCCGCCTCTTCCCATCTGCACACAGGACAAGGGAACACCCTGCTCAGTAATTTAATAAGGACACGTTTGGATTTGAAACTTTCAGTCAGACAGAGTTACCCAAACACACATAACGCACGTGGGTCGCACTAAAAACACGCCAGCCTGAAAACTGATCACAGGCACCGGAGGTCATTTCTATCAGTTCTGTGTGCTTAAGTGTCAAGGCTTTGAGGACTCAGGCAGGCCACAGTGCTAGTGCCAGCTTGCCCACAGGAAGAGATACCAAACCTCCTCCTAGTCCAACAACACCACCTTCTTTAGAAATCCTGACAGGGATGTTCTTAAAGAGCCAGATATGTTTTTTCGAGGGGATGGCAGGAGCTCGGCCTGATGTATTGGCAGTGATAGGAGGTAACGTGAACCTCGTACTGTAATGCTGCGGCTTTTCAATTGGCTTGTCAATACAACACTAGCCAAGTTAAAATGTTCCCATACCTTCCCCTTTTCCAGTGGATTATTCTTTTTGTCCAGGGATTCTCAAGGGACCCCCGCAGACACACCCAGTTCACCATCCTGAGTAACAGAGGCAATAGGAGCCTGTATTCTTGGGATCCATACAGAGGGCAAATGCCACCCCTTTGTAACCGGTGTGTATTAATACACACTGGCAGGCAGTATACATACCAGCCTGTTCTTGCAAGTCACTATGACCACCTCAACTAATTCTGAGTGAAAATACACAACTGTTTTAAACACATGCCCCAACTCATGCAGTTGTTGCTACTTGGACATTTAAAATAACCATTTCACCATTTCCACTGTGTTTGTAGTTGTTGCAGTTTGTATTAAAAATCATGGGCTGTGTTAAAAACTACATCCTAGGACACTACACATACTAAATTTGAGGCTGATTTTCATTGAAATGTAATACTAGTTGTATGCTGAGTATTGCGGTTTCGAATACAGCCATGGTTTACATGGTTCCTCTAACACCGCACCGAATACTATACAGTCGTGAAGTTTCCTCACGTAGCGGCACGACATTCCATCCCTTCACGGCTGATTAACAATATTCATAACACAACGCGTATTAATCTTCGCTCCTCACCGCCCACAATGCAACGTGGCCCACTGCCCCAGGTAATTCTGCGGAACTTAGAGCCGCCTGCCAAGCCAAAGTTAATTGGATTTTCTTCTGAAGGCCGTCTTGAAGAGGTTGCCATGGTGGACAGGTGTGGCCACCTGCAGAGAGGGCGATAAACACACCTTCCCCCCGGTAGGAACAGCAGATAGTGCCACTAGTTCAGGTGCCAGCGGCGCAGGCTAATTATTTCCCATGTAATCCCTGCCAGCAGGCTTTTAAAGCACCCTCAGCCCTGCAGCCCAGCAGCGTAGCAGAGTGGAGTGAGAGGGAGACCTGACAGTTTTGTTTTCACACTCCTGCGTTAATGTGTCCGCATACATGTGTGGCTGTGTTAATGCCCGCATACGAGCATGTTACATTACATTACATTACATTACGTGGCATTTAGCAGACGCTCTTATCCAGAGCGACGTACAACAAAGTGCAAATCAATCACAAGAACAAGTGCAAAAGTAGACCTGAGAGGACAGTACAGTTCCGAGTCCTAGTGTAAACAAACAGAAATTCAGAACCCTTCAACTTTCAAACTAGCATACCACTGTTGGCAGCTAGAATACAACAACAGCCAATAAAAACAACAATACCTATACAAGTAACATGTGTGAGGGTGTGTGTTTAGCGGATGTACATGCTGGTGTATGTGTATGTATGCGTGTATGTTTATGCTGCATGGATGTACATGAATGTGTCGTGAGTGAGTGTTTGTGAATGCATATGTGTATCATGTGTGGGTTTCTGAAAATGCACGTGTGTGTGTGAGTGAAGGTTTGCTTTGCGTGTCTGTAAAAGAGCAAGAGAGAGTTTGTGAATGTGTGTGTGCTGATGTGCGTGTGCACGTGTGTACGTGTGTGCATGAGTGCAGGTTTGCATGTGTGTGTGCATGTAAATATGTGTATGTGTGTTAGTATATGTGTATGTGCGTGGGTGTGTGTAGGTGTGTGTTCTTAGAGGGGGGTGTGTGTATATGCAGGTGTCTACAGGTACGCAGGTGTATGTGCGAGTGTGTGTTCATAGACATGTGTGTATAGTATATACAGGTGTCTAGAGCCGTGCAGGTGTGTGTGTAAGTGTGTGTGCACATCTAGTGGTGTGACAGGCAGTTAAGCGCAGATCCCAGAGCAGCATCAGGGGCCTTGCTGTTAACCACACGTCTCTGTGCCAGAGAAACAAACCGCCTCTCTCCCCCATTTCCAATCAGCGAGCACTCAGGATTAATGTGATCCTCACCGATAAGACCAGAGCACAGCCTCCTGGGTTAAACTGCCGGGGTCCAAACTCCTTTAGCCGCACCAGCGTGGCACATTTCCCCAGATCAGATTAAGCCAATCGCTCTTTTGCGCATTCCTTGGCTCCTTCTGATAGGCAGTCAGGCAGTAGTGTTACAATCTCTGGCAGCAATTCAAAAAAAGAATATCGCTATACATGGTATGTCCACTGACACATAAAAAAAATAAAACAATTACCCCCATATAGGAATCGAAGAAGCTGCGCGTGACTTGCAAACTCTGTACAGTAGATACAAAGGGCACGGCTTTAAAGTTTATAAATAGCCGTTTATCACACGTGGAGAGATATAAATAGCAGATAAATCAACAGTGAGAGAGCATTATGTCCTCTCAGGCTTTTTCGTGTCGGTTTTTACTGCTGGGAGTTTCTAAAAATAGCCTGGGCAGTTTGTGCAGACACCACTGGCCCGTTGCTTCACGCCGACAGGATCGCACCCGGGGGTATTGAACAGAGGCAATCAGAAAACAGATTCCCCTTCAAGCTGAAAGCATCCCGCAATGACAACACTGCATTACTTCACTCTTACTTCCACCATTATTACAACTACAAACAAACACGACTGTTACACAACTGTCGACAACAACTATTAGCTACACTACTTTTCCAATAAATGTCACCGCTGCAATACCGCTCCAACAAACATTACTATCATTATTACATTACATTACAGGCATTTAGCAGACGCTCTTATCCAGAGCGACATACAATGAAGTGACGTCTTTCTAAGAACCGACAGACCACAAAAGCCTGACTCTGATTTGCGATAAAGAGTTTAAAACAGGACTCTTTTTTCCTTTTTTCCCAGTGTTGGCACTTGTGGGGGAAGTCTGCTGAAATTGTTAAACTCCTTGGCATTGCTGAGCTGTGGCTTTAGGACTACTGCACAGGGACCAGGGACATAAGTTCTGCCTCCAGGAGGTAACACAAAGTGTGTTTAACCTCAATAAAGTCTGGGAGATGGTGGAATTTTCCTGATATCTGGCGCCAGCGTTTAAGGCGAGAGGCTGTTCATATTTTATCCCAGTCTAGTTTACATCAGGCCGAGCACGCGCACCTTTGGGATGAATTAGTGTGAGGTTTATGGAAAACGAGAGATGAACACCTTCTCCATAATCAGCTCAAATGACTTTGGGGCAAAATAAAGCTTAAAGCAGCTCAGCTATTGACCACAATCTGACCATTTAAGGCTGCTTGTGGCTATTAACGCTGGAGATTTAAAGGGCAAATATTCAATGAATAAATTAAACCCTGGGAAAACAAGTCTGTGGTATATTATAAAACATACCTGCCCCACTCCTCATGCACAAAATTAAAATGGAACTTGTCTTTCCAGGACATTTTTTTAAAAAGCAATCAAATAAGTGGTAAATTACATTGAAGCAGAACACACAAAACAATCGCACTGCAGAAAACTGCAATTATCATACTAATAATATTTTAGTGAAAAGGGAAGTAATTTAAGCTACAACTGAACCAAGTAAAGGCACATGTGCAGACAGGATTGTTAAAATTGTTTTATGGAAACAGAATTTTGTCTTGGTGTTGGGACCAATACATGATGCTCTATACATACCGTATGGCACATACTTCAAGTAAATCAATCCTCACGTTAGGTTGTGTCCTTGGAAGGCTTTAAACATTAGCCACACAAAATAAGGCAAAAAAACAGAATGCCATGTCCTACGATAATACACTCTTTTTGCACTTACACATTACACTTTCCTGTGGTTTCCTTTTAAAATGCTTTTTCACCTTTTCAGTTGACCTGACATGTGGACATTTTGAGTGTAAATTAAGTGCATGTGTTAACAAAGCCACGTTAAGGCAGAGCACCGACAGCGGGTTTGGTGAACGACCCTTCGATCCCTCTGAACGGTCCCCCTGCTCAGCTTTCTGGGAGTCAAACAGGGACCAGGAAACAAAGCGTTATCCTTGACCTCCCAGCTACCCTGGCCTACTTCTGAGGATGAGGTGATGGAAACTCCCCGCCAATTTGAGAAACAGAAACCCAACACTGGGCAGCACCACATCGCCCCACACCCCTGATTTAGGACTGGTGCTCTATAGGTAGAGAGGGCCATTCGACAGGGCTCATGGTGCCCCCAGAGGAAAGAAAATATGAAGGCTGAACCTGCATGTGCTTATAAGTCCAGAACAGGGTCTCTACGGGCCCCTCTTTTCGTCTGTGTTAAATCTGCGCCGTTTACACCAAAACAAGCCCTGTTTCCAGGGCATGATGCTATAACAGGATTTGTAAGGGTCCAGCGCTTTTCTACCACATACATGTTTTAACAAATAGTTTCAAGGTCAAACCTTTTAATTATCAGGTTCTGAACGCGTGAAGTCGGCTGACTGAAAGACTGTACGTCACGTTTAGCCTGGCATCACTTTGTGCAAATCCTATAAAGCCAAGAGAAAAAAACCTTAAAGCTGTGTGAGAAACTCTATTATGTTCACAGTGATGCTCTGATAGCTTGTATTGCAGTTTTGAGGGACCCCCCCCCCCCCCCCCCCCCCCCACCCCACATTGTAGTAGTTCTTTCTCATAGTGATTCACTTATCATTTTCGACAGGAATAATTTCTGTGACATTAATCAAAAAAGGACACATTGCACACATTTTTTACACCACAGAGCTAGCGGAACCCTTACAATTCCCTGGCGTAAACTCCAGCTAGACCAGCTTGAAATGACCAGAAAACATAGCTTTCAAAACATAGCTTGAGCTGGTCAAACCATGTTAAGCATGGAGCTGTTCTGAACTGGTCAACCAGCTATACCAGCTGTTTCAAAACCTAGCTTGACATGTTTTTTTTCAGCAAGGATCACTTACAGAAGAAAGAACTGCCAGTCCTGTGTGTGTGCTGTTTTATTGTAATTTCTTCCAGGGGTCTCCCGCGGAAATAGGTACTAGAGGTACGCCCTTTGCCAGGTCAGCCTGTCATTAACACTGAGGAGGTGCAGCAGGGGAAATACATTAAATCAAGATGGCAGTAAAGGATACCCACTGAAAACAGAGACAAAACGAGCACTCGGGCATTCCACTGCAGTTGATTATTGCCAGACTCGCCTCCTAACCGGTATGCAAACCAAACTCCTCAAAACTCATAATATGTCTTGTTCCTTCTAGTAACCTGTACCCGGACATACTGTAAGGAACTATGACAGGTACTGGAAAATCACCATTTCCAGTTAACACAAAAGCAATAAAAATGTGAGCCAAACATGAACCTTATTACCGTTCTCAGTTACCAATGTGCCAGATTTATATGGATCACGGGGAATCAGAGCTTTAGGAACAAATCTGTCTTTGACAAATATATAATGTTACAACCTTGGCAATGGAGTGCATTTTACTTTTAGCTGTATAAATGCATTCTTATTTTCCTTGGGAAAATCTGATGGGTTTGTAATTCTCTCACACAAATAACTAGTAGACAAAACAATCCTGAGATAATCCATCTGAATATGAGAAGGAAATAAATAGCAAAAATAATATTGTTGCTGCATTATCACTGTTGTTATTGCTGCCATAAGAGCTGTTATTATTGGAAAGGGTATTATATTGGAAATTCTCATCTCTGGTTGTGTCTCCATTTGAAAGGATCGCCGCTTGCCCTATGAACTAAGGCATACTCAATTTTCAAGAAAAATGAAAAAAAATGCTGAGGTACAGTATGTACTATGTATCTCACGCACACACATACACTTTTAGATTTTTTGAGAAAATATATATTTCAAATATATTGGAATTATATGTACGTATATGTATTTTTATAAATGAATAATTATTAATATATCATTAAAAACACACTCTCACACAGTCATGCACACACACACAAACATACATACCTTTACTCAGATATACACACGTTTACACACATACACATACTGCAATTGGATGAAGCATGTCACCTGCCTTCAAGCTTATTTACGACGGCTATTCTGGTATTGAAACCTGCTACCTTCGTTACATGTCCATTTCCCTCCAAAACCGTTCTGCTTCACTGCTCTAAAACCGTAAACAATACAGTGCATTCACAAGCAGTAAGGTACAAATGCATTAGGCGGATCCATTCATAGAATGCAGATCATGTACCACAGAAATAAACTTTACGACTCGTCGTGATATCGTTTAGTTAACCATCTCATGCAAAGTTCGGTTAAGTCGAATGATAACACCTGAATCAAAGATTCGGATCGACTTACTCAAGAAGACTTCTGATACAGGGCTTCCCATAGGTTTCCCAAGGTCAGGTCTGAGGGATGTGTAAGGAGGGCAGATCAGCTCCCAGCCTCCCATTCTACAGACTGCAACTCTCCTTATTTTCACATTCGACAAACCAAAGGTCGCCTGCAGCAATTAATTTACGATAGCTGTGCCTACTGCATTTTATGTCGACGCCACCATAGTGTTGCTCATCCGATTCAAGACCGTGACCTTAGGTTGGATTCCTATACTGATAGAGTAGGATATGAACAATCTTTATTATGAAAACAAAAAACTGCACAAAGCTGCAAAAGAGTAAAGGTTCAGTGGCAACAGTAAGGGCGTGGTACAAAAAGAGAAAACTTTGATTTATTATGGAATATTATATTTAAACCTGTCGGTGTTGAAGGAATGCAGTGTCTCCCATGACGGAGACAATTCACCTTTATCCAGGGAATGCACCTCAGTCAGTTCCTCCAAAAACAGTGTTTTACATCACAAATGAGCGAACGTATAACACCAAGAGAAATAACGCAACGTTTGCACAAAGATTTCCTCAACTTCCAACGTACTTATTCATTTAAATGTATGAGTCTACATACTCAGTTTTAATTGTCTTTTATCTTTATTAGCAGTACATAAAATCTGGGGGGCATCGGCCCCGGATAGATACAAATGTCTTCAAACTGAAAAAGACAGTCAGAGCCATGCCAATGCTGCGGATTACAGGACATCAAAGCACCAAATTCTGGGAATTCAGAACTCCAAAACGGGACAGAATCCCAAACGGGACCGTCTCTTCCTGGACAGCTACCATTTTCCTTGTGCTTCCACAGCAGAACATCATTGCAACATGTTTTCCTGGCTCAGAAATGTCGCTGTGGGAAAAATATAACCGTATGCTACGTTGTTTCATGGAGATTATGCAACCGCACTTCATGCATTGTACATTGTACTACAGCCCGCCCAGAACCCTGAATACAACTCCTACTTACATGCTATTATTATTATTATTATGATTAATAATAATAATTATTATTATACACCTTTATGCTACAGATGGGGTGAGGAGAAGCAATGGCAGTTCCTTCAGAAACGCCTGATACATGTGATAGTGATTGTTATCAGCTAAAACAGAAATGCACTGAAATGCACAAAATTGATTGATTTTCAGTGTAAATGAATGCAGATGAAGATCGATTCACCTTTTTTTTTTTTATTACTGTTTTGATTAGGATTTAATGGATATGTATGAGTACTCGTTTGTGGTGATGAAAACAGCCAGCCAAGTTGTCTTCCAAGCTCAGAGAGATTGTGGGAAAAGTAATTTCAAAGGTGCAGAGTTCAACTACAGCTGCTCACTGACCACCAAATAGATTCAATACACATTAAAAAATGGAAAATATTCTTATCTCCTGTTTATTAATAAATCTTTTCTTCTAGAAATGGTTCTCAGATACGCATCTCTCCACTGTGGTGGACCAAGTTACCTGGCAACAGAAGAGTCTGTGTGCTTTGGTTGCATTATGAGACCTAAATGTTTCCCAAATCAAGGTACTGAACCCAGTTCAACTTTTAAAACCATGCCAGTCCAATTAAAGCCCTGGCATACAATTCTATGCTACGACCAGCTTGAAATGACTGACTACCAGTTGCTTCAAAACATAACTTGAGCTGGTCAAATCATGTTCAGTACAGTTGGTCTGAGCTGTTCAGCTACCAGCTGTTTCAAAACCTAGCTTGAGCCGTTTTTTCAGCAGGGAGTGTTTATTATTAAAGGCCATCAAGCCACACTGGCCTTCAAGTAATCTGAAAAGTCCTTTCTAAATATTAAGAATTGTGTTTGACAGTGGGACTTGGAACTCATCTTCAGATGTTCTTAAATGACTCTTAAGAGTGGTATAACGTTGTTTTCTTGGCTTTACAAGGCTAAAGTTGAGGGAATGGTGCCAGAGATCACATGGTGTTTGTCGGATAGTGATTACGTCTGTGATAAAAAACACATTTCCAGGATGGCCAAGGCTGGACCAAATATGCAGTGTTTCAGTCTGATTTCTACAACAGACATAAAAAGGCAAGTAGAATTCCTAAATCATACAGCTTCAGCAACATGAACTGACTCACAAGAGAGGTCAGACATTAAGGAAAATGTCAGAAAACAGAAATTACACATGCTGTGGTCCTTTTGATTTAGATTTTTACTGTGGGAAAAAGGACCATAAAACCAACACGGGCTGTGCTTTGTATGTTTCATGTAAGTACAACCGAATATACTGTAGCTTACGACGCTAGCTGCAGCATTCTCACTGAAGCTTCTCCTGGAAATGGGGTCATTTTAGATCTTTTATATGTATACCGTTCTCCACCCTTGTCCCACACTCTCCAGGGAACCTTCCCTCGGCATGACCAGAAACAGGCACCCTTCATGAACCTTACACACCACCTTTCACATGAAACCCAAAGCGTGCAGGTTGAGCCACGATCTCCCACACGCAGGGCGTGTGTCACTACCGCGGCAGAATGCAGCGGTGATCCAGCACTTAACCGCAGGCAGGTGCACGCTAACGCTCTGGCCATGTGCGCTTCTTATTTCACTTCACAAACGAAGCGGGCGCTGTTTACGTTCGCCAGGGCGCGGCTACCGAGAGCACGGCGCGCATGGGGAAGTCTGTGGTCTGCGACGCCCCTTCTCCTCCCCGTTAGCGCCACGGAATGCCAATTTAAAAATCGTTCAACAGCAAACATATGCAGGAGGGCCACGGAGTCCGCCGTTTTTCAGCACAAGTGACTCATTTGGATTCACGGACTGACTGAGGAGTCCGCAAACCTTAATTGGCCGCTGTCGGAAAAGAAAACACGACTAGCAGCGGCCCTCCAGGACTGAAGCTCCAGCTCCCATCCCCTGCAGAGCAATGACTGACCCGCATGCACCTCAGCCATGTTTACACACCGAACTACAATCCAATTATAAAAGGGACACTCATGCCCTGTGGCAGTTCTGATGCACATGTCCGAAAAAAACACTGGGCCCCGGGTGCTAATCAACAAACTTCAAAGTGACTGCCCTGCTCCGGCACAAAGATGTTACGCGATCACTGCTGGTATGTCCACCGACAAGCCGGCAAACCCAATATTCAGGAACAGACAGTTGTATGAGGAGTGGATTTAAATTCCAATAGAACAGCATTTCTAATGCATGGTGTGATACATTATCCAATCATTTATTAATTTAAAAGCCCCAGTATCTGTTCCAGGTTAAGGTAGTCAGAAGACACCTGCTACTCAGCTGACTTTTAATGTTCATTCCAGAACCTTCCCTTGCTTGAAAATGCCCACTCTAGGAAGTGTTCTTTCCATCTGAAATTTTAACCCAAAATTATGGGGGTTTTTTTGTACAAGCTGAATAGTATTTTTTGCAGTTGTCAGCGACAAGTAAATGTAACTGAGTGAGAGAGAGAGAGAGAGAGAGAGAGAGAGAGAGCAGGAGAGAGAGAGGGAGAAAGAGAGAAAGAACGGGAGAGAGGGGGAGAAAGAGAGAAAGAGCAATAGAGAGAGAGGGAGAGACAAAGAGAGAGAACGAGCAATAGAGAGAGAGAGGGAGAGAGAGGGAGAGGGAGAGAGGGAGAGAGAGAAAGAAAGAGCGAGAGAGAGGGAGAGAGGGAGAGAGAGAGGGAGAGAGAGAGAAAGAGAGCGGGAGAGAGAGAGTGGGAGAGAGGGAGAGAGAGTGCGGGAGAGAGAGAGACAGAGAGAGTGGGAGAGAGGGAGAGAGAGAGCGGGAGAGAGAGAGACAGAGAGAGTGGGAGAGAGGGAGAGAGAGAGAGAGAGAGAGAGAGAGAGAGAGAGAGAGAGGGAGCGAGAGAGAGGGGCAGGGGTAATTTGCAGCAGTCTTGTCAGCGATAGCCTGTGGAAAGTGACAGTAATGAATTGGAATGAGGAACGCATAAGTCACTGGAATGAGAAATGAGCAAATAGATTGACTGGACTGCAGAGAGAGCCGTTTCCTAAAATCCGTGAATGAATGACTCAAGCTGTCTCTGAGAGCAGTGCACTGTGGTCACACTGATGTCGTACATCATTCCACGGCCCTCAGAAGTAGAGATCTAAGCAGCACGTTCCTAAATGGTAAATCATGTTCTCTGACTTGCGGCCGCCGGGCACGCGGAACACAGACTGATTGAGACACGTTCTGACTATCCCAGTCCGTATCTGTTGCTGCTGTTGACTTAACATCTGAACCAGAAATATGCTGTTCATGCAATACAGAGCTTTCTCACGACTTCCTCATACCGATCTGTTTCCGATTTCCATTTGGATTCGATCAAGAAAAACCTAACTCCATCGCTGTGCATTTCAAAACACGCTGACCCATAAACATTTATACTATATAACTATATATCTGTAATGATACAGCATATTTAAGGGCAATCATGTTATAGACTTACATATCGATCTAGTTAACAGTCTGAAATGCACTGAAATGGCAGCAAAGCCTTCTGCCCTCTCCATAAACACAACACAATCAGCAGTGAACCCTGTTGCGCATTTTGCAATCCACTTTTGTCTGACTCCAACACCTCAGTAGAAAACCACAATCGTCCTAGTTAGTGGTAGTGGTTAGTGGCAGGAGTAACCGAGACCATTGGACTTTCCAGTCAACAGCAAAGCATGTCTGAGAAACATGAGGTGGCCTAAATGCAAGTCCGACCACCCAGGTTTTCCTGCTTATGGAAATAATCAGACAGCAAGCTGAAGAGGTGCACAGAAATGGTCTTATTGTAACTAAGAGAATTTTAAAAAACATTCCTACTCTTCAAAGGGAGACACCACTTGCTGTCCTGCAATCCTTACTCTAAGGCTGAAGATTAATTTTGCGTTGGATGAAGCCTGGAGCCTTAACTTACTTCAATAAACCCAGGTAAATAAACCCTCATTCCCTATATTCCTTTATACTGTACAACTGTTTGTTTCCGGTCCACTAATTTGATTGGACAAGAGGCACTCCATGAGTTCCAATATTCAGTACCAACGTCACTCCAACCTAATCACCATACAGGATCCCTCCGCATTGTTTACAGAATTCTATTAGCTGCCGTAACTGCCTCGCGTTGCTAGGTAACTAACCCGTCAGTCAGTCAGTCAGTCACTCAGCATTTGTTTATAGTGTTACCTGGCAATGCAAGACAGCTTAGAAATATGCAGTTCCCCAGAGCTGCTGTAGCACTACGTCCTGCGGAGATTCTTCTGTGTTCCTGGTTCAGATTGTCACCTTTTACTCTCCACGGCAGGTTCATAAGCAGGCCTGGAGGAAAGGCCCCCATTTCCATAATTCCAGGTTTCTCCCAAATTCGAAATGACTGCAAAATACAGACATGCCATTTCAAACTGACATAATGCTCCCCTGACTTCAAGGTAGATGGAGTGCACCAGAGCAAATATGCACAACCTGCTTCTTTTCTTTTTAAAGAAAAAAATTAAACCTGAGGTTTTGAATCTATTTCAATCAAATGGTGTTTCTTTACTTCCTCCAGGGACCCATGAAGCCTGCTACAGAATGGAGATTAAGGGAATTCTATGATGCAATAATACGTTATTTCATTTCACATAATGTAGTTCACTCTTTGCACGAAACCACAAAAGATGTACGTGCATAATAAGATGCTGGCACTCCAGCTGACTGAAAGCATCGCATCGCAGGGCAATTTTACGGCCAACAGTGCCTGGGACCTCTGGCAACATTCAGCACTGACACAGTCTGGGTTTGGGGCCCATTTGGGCTGTGGGGCCCATTCGGGCTGTGGGCCCCATTTACACACTATCAGGATGAGCCACCCAGCAGCAATGTATTAGCATCATGTAACTCACCGTGCTAACACACACCCTGCTCAAAGGTAACTTATAAACCCTTAGAATTTCACATTCTTTACATTCAACTTGTTATTCAAGCAAAGTGCTTTGCTCAAGGATATATAATCATAATTGATCATTTGTTATTTAGCTGACGCTTTTATCAAATGTGGCTTAGACTTGATTAGACTATGCAACGGACAATCCTCCCCAGGAGCAATGCGGGGGTTAAGGGCCTTGCTCAAGGGCCCAACAGCTGCACTGGTCTTATTGTGGCTACACAGGCTTGAGCAACCAACCTTCCAGTCCCAGTCATGTACCTGCACCACTAGGCTACAGGGTGCCCCGAGGCTAAAACAGCAGCA
Source organism: Conger conger (assembly GCF_963514075.1). Taxonomy (NCBI): domain Eukaryota; kingdom Metazoa; phylum Chordata; class Actinopteri; order Anguilliformes; family Congridae; genus Conger; species Conger conger. Next base: position 59,066,686 of record NC_083764.1, on the reverse strand, counting down.
CCCCACCTTTGATTAAATTCTAGTTGTGGCCTCACACTACCCTTTATTTTTAAAGGACATAATTTTTGTTTTTCTTCCTGAATGTAGAAACGACATATTGCTTAGTCTTTCACAAACCGCATTGGGCGCCTTCCAAAAGCTGCTCCCCTTCAACAGGAAGCCTAACTGGGGGGGCTACGCATTTGGCCACGTCACTAATCACCGTGTTAATCTGTGTTAATCTAAAATGGCTGCCCTCTGGCTGAGCATCCCTCAGTGAAAAAGCTTTTATTCAACCCTCACTATGGGCTCTAATTCAGTGGCAACTCAACGCGTTAGTACTGTGTATGGAAGCATGTCCGAAACCACATAAAATTATTGTGAAAACCTAAATATGTATTAGATTACAGTCACCATAACAAGATCAAAGACATGCAACCCAGATGTTTTTGATAACACGGGGTTATGTTCGCTGAGTCTAAAATCTGTAATGTCTAAAATATGAAAACATGAAGATAATAACCTTAAAAGGGAAACATTTTTCCATTTTACTGGAGACCTCCTTGGACCCCTCCACAGACTGTAGTTTGGGGTCCCCTGTTCCATAACAAAGTCTACTCACCCTACATTTTCACATCCTTCTACTGAGACTGCAGATTTGTGGACATGTCCTAAGTCACACGGACCCTTCTGGAAGCTCTGGGCTCGGCTGTCAGCTGGAGCGGTGATTACTGAACAAACTTCACCTCTTTGACACCTCCACCGTTAAAGCAGGACCATAAACTCAGACCCTATTCTCAGACAGACAGACAGACAGACAGACAGCCCCCATCTGCAGTAGCCGCTGCTCTCTCTCATCCCCACTGAGTGAATTCTTCCAGATTATAAACCGCTCCCCATTTTAATAAGTGAAAGCCTCGCATGACAAAAATGAGCGGTGGGAGAGGTACTCCGAGTGAATCATTCCTTAAATGGGAATCCATTTGAACACACAGCCCCTGCGGTGCGGATAGCATTTCAAGGGCAGTCGGAGGGAACTGGCCAAGTGGGCAGTGTGTGCGTGCGTGTGTGTGTGTGTGTATGTGCGTGTGTATGTGGGCGTGTATGTGTGTGAATACATTAGATAGACTGAGAGGAAGAGTGTATGTATGGCCTTGTATGTAAGCACGAAAGCGTGTGTTTGTCTGTTTACGTGTGCCTGTAGACAAACAGTATGTGTGACTACTACTAATGAGTGTGTGCTTGTGTGTCTGACCCAGTGTGCGAATGAGAGTGCGGTCGAGTGCAGGCACACACAGTACGCACATGTGCTCAGGTGTATGTTTATTTACAAGTGTGAATGAATGTATGCAACCAAAACAAGTGCAGTACACACACACACACACACACACACACACACCCTGGAGACTAAGAAAACGACACCTCTAAACAATCTATGAGCAAGTCCACTGGTTTAACACGACAAACACTAGCACTAGCCTAGAGCGGTATTTTATATACATGTCAGAGCCAGTGAGAAGAGTCCATATATCTGTCTACGTGCACTCTGCCCTTCCGCCTTGGTAAAGAGAACTACCTGCTGGGCACAGGTGCTCCACACACAGAGTGGAGAACCAGACCAGCCCATTATCAGTCCCAGCCATGTGTATGGCTTTCTAATCTAACACAATGCCCACCATCCAGTTCCCTGAGAACAGAAACAATTTCATTTTCAAATGGTCGAAGTGTCCTTGGCCGGACCTCATATCTTACAACTCATTTGTTCAAATTATGTTCAGTAAGAAAAAAAAAACGAAAAAAAACAGCCATTAGTCCGTCTGGATGAACAAATGATATTCAAAGCATTACACTGTTGCTGAGTTCAGACCCGGGCTGCCTCTCCGTAATGACCTGGCCTGTTATTTCAAAGTAGCTGACCCCACCATGATTAATGCATTTGACCTGACTCAGAGTTTAAGAAGAATACAGTTTATTGTCTGGAAACTTCTTTCGGCCCCAAATGCCGCGGTACAAGCCATCTAGCGAACACTCTTAATGTTTCTCAATCAGAAACGTTTTAAATACGGGCGAGGATAACGAAAGATTAGAAGTTTCACCTAGGGTTTCGCTTGATTTAATGGTGATTTGTTCCACATTTAAAAAGAAAAACTATTTTTTAATGTTTTCCAAATGGACAGTAATTTAAATGTTTGAACATTCCTACTGGGCAATAGCTCATTAAACAGCGTTCATACGACACATTCCTACACTCAGCAGCGTGAGAGGGGGGCTTTGGTTGGAATAAGCATTTACCTCTTTCATTCTGTCAGTGTCAGTCTTTGGAGCCATTTAGCAGCTCTGATTTTCTTCTAAGAACAGCAAAATAATTGTGTAACAAGCTTATTTTTGGATCATTGTTTGGGACCCTTAAACAACTCCAGATTTAGGTCTCCCTGTAGTACTCTGAGAAGCATAAATAATCCTGCTTAACAGAATCGAATGTCACAATCAGCAACACATTTTTCAGTTGTGTGAGATTTTTCTTTTTTATTCCTACAGAACGATTAAGAGCTCCAGGTTTACAAAAGCAACAACATGCAAGGCACAGCCAGCAAAGTTAAATAATACCAGGTTTTCAGGCAAATGCTCATGTCTCTACATATATTATACACTTCAATATAAAACAATAGAATTAGATTCCATGCATATTCGTCATTATGTCAAATGTTTAAAAATTAACAAGCTCTAAAATGAGGCTTTTTGCATCAGCTCAAATTTTAAGGCACCAGTTCTACATATATAAGGAATTTTTAATAAACAAAGATTAATTTGGCCTGTGAGGATTCCTTCTTATCTGAGGAACAGAGGTTAAGAGACAACTTTAGGTCACCTAGGATCTGAAAGACGATGTAAACAATGCAAAACATTACTGATGAATCTACCTATCTCACCTCCTAATCAAATTACTGAAAAACATTAAGACGTGAAAACAAAACTCAGATAAGGGCCAATGGTTCAATCCGTTTATATAACAAGGTGCTCACTACACTGCAGAATATCACGAATGGTTTCCATCATATTGTCTGTAATAAAAAGCACCTGGTTCTGAGAACTATGGCAGACGTCCTGTGAAGACACGTACAACATTGTCTAAACATTTAAGTATGAGAGAGTCATTTTAGCCTAGAACTATCCTCTTGAAAGCCACTGGGGCATGATAAAAACATGCTTCTGTATAAGAATCGTTCGAATTCAGGTGGACTTGTGACATGTTTTGTGGCAATCTGTTTGTTCACAGCATGAACCATAAAAACGGCCACTCCCAGGGTATTTTCAAGAAATACGAAATGGCAAACATCACGCAATATTATTCCGATCCAAGTTTTAATAGGTTACCAAGTTACATCACAGGAGGTAGCTATTTGGCAACGCTCATTGCATTTTTGATTGGCATGTCACCGCATGTTGCATTCATCCAGATAGTTTAAAACCACGTACAGGCTACTGGAAAGTAAAAAAAAATAAAAATAAAAAAAGACCGCACAATCCGGTTCAGCACAGAATCTCATTGTAGGCTAGATAAGGTACTGCTGCATTTTAACCAGTGGTGCACGTATCGCTTTCGTTAGATTCGTGCAGTTACCTTTCCACTTTGGAGAAAGTGTGGAGGGGACGGGGGACTAAATGTAATAAGAATTAGTTGAACTTAAAAAGGCAATTCTTGACTCAAGTCAAATGATCAGCAGTTGTTAGTGGATTCATTACAAGTTAGAAATGTTCACAGTGCCAACTGTCAGGTGCCGCGTCGCTCTCTTTAGAAAACAGTTAGACACAATGGGAAACTACGCGTGTAGGCTACATCTGAGCAGTGAATGGTATTTGGGAAACTACTGTAAATATGCAGTTACACAACGCATGCTAAAACGCACGGTTCGCAATTTTAAGAAATGCAGGCCTATGCATGTGGTGTCATTATAAATATTACACAGAGTAAAATCATACAATTAAACATGTCATTACACTAAGCGTAAATTACGCGTTACCGTTTGTTCCATGCGCTCCGGTCTGATACCAGTATGCTCCCGAAAGGTTAGCAGCCCCGTCCCTTCTTGCTCCTCTTCGGCAGCTGGGCATGTCTTGGCAGTGTAAAATCCACAATAGAGCTCCTCAAAGGAGCATAATTCACTAGTTTCCAACTTTTAGGATATGGTATCTTCTTTTGGGTCAAAAGTCTTGAAAGGCTCTGGGTTCAGGACAGCACGAAAGGCGCCTCCCTCTGACCAAACTTCTCTCTTTCCGAAAAAATCTTCCGTTTTCCTTTTATTAATTATCCTGTGTAAAACAAATAGGGGCCGCATATTCATCAGTCTTGCAAAAGAAAAAAAAATATCAGTGAACAAGAGAAAAATGTGCGGGACTCTAGCTAGAGGTATAACTAGTATTTTTCGTCTGGAAGCGAATATTACTTTGTGAACGCATCAAAATGTTCAAAACATTTTACTGGAGAGGAACACTCCCAATAGCATAATTAAATGTTTTAAATGTTAATAGGCAAACAAATTCTGATCGCTCACGGTGCAAAAAAAGGGGAAATCTTGTGTAAGAAACAAATATTGATCTACTATGGATATATAAAAAAATAAGCACGCGCGGAAAATTACCGTCAATGATTAAGTCATGACTGTAAATTCACGCATTTACAAAAATGAGTTGAATTCGTATACCCAGACATATCAAATAAAATACTGAACTACTGGGTTAACAGCTAGGTCGCCAAGAGCTATATATCAATCCGATAAATAATTAAAGTTTACTTGCCATCACAGCACAGACAGGCGGTTGCATGTGTGATTACGTTTTACATCTTTATGCCCAGGGGGCTGCAAGAAACGACGCTGGTCGGCTGTCAACTATGGATTTCCTCTATTGCCTGACCCTACATCCATTTCCACAATACCGGCTGTTTATAATGCATTAACTTTTTCCATATACCTTATATTTATGCGCCTATATAGAGTGGACATTTTTTAAAAGACATTTTTGGTGTTATAGGCACCATTGGGGCCATTTATCCATTTATGCTTACCTGCTCTGAATCTGACTTGAAAATTATGTAAATGTTTTTTTTTTTTTTTTTTTTTTTTGAAAAGTCGAAAGTGAGCCAACAAAACAATCCCAGAAGGAGAACAAACAATTCGGGAGAACTCTTCCAAGGTGTGGTTATTCCTCCTCGCTAACAGAATTCCACAATACTGTTTCAATCACGAGATACACTGCTGTATTTCAAAACACCTAGCTAAGAGGAACCCTCTTCCCCTTTTGACGTGCAGCATTTATTCCCACATAAGTCTGATAAGATTCTGAAGGATGCGTTTCGCAGTGGTACAGAAGCTGTCAGAGAACTCGATGCGGAAACTTGCCATGGAAACTGTTTTCTACTCCCAGATACCCGCGGATTTTTGAGTCGGCTCCAACTTCAAAGACAGACTCGGTCCTCTTTTTAAAACCTCCTGGTGTCAAATTCCAGCCTCCGTCACGTGATCCATCACCGTAGCATGATAATACTGTTAAACTGTCAAGGGTAGCCAGTTTCATTCTCTTTTTATAAATAGTCTAGAATATATTCTGTCAAGTCGCGTCACTCAAATTATCTTCTATTATTAACCCAGATTGTATCCTCATGCCAGATGCTGCGCTGGCGTTCAAAATACGCCAGCAGTATTTTCAGCGGCTTTGCACTGGTGTCTATTAGCAGCATGCACCAAATAAACACGGTGTAATCGCAAACCGGAGAGGAAGGCGAGTCCTGTAAACAAATATCCCAGTCGACTCGTGTCAAAGCTCTGTGAAACCTAATCGCTGAATTGCTTATGAGCGCGCTTCGATTTTCTCCACTACCTGTCCCCATCGCTCGCATTTCTTTACCGCCGTATTGTTAACGTGTTTATGTACTGACATAGACACTTTTAAGTACTTCAGCGTGACTGGACAGGCTCCTATGCACGTATGGCACACGCGCCAAGAAAAATAAAACGTAATAGTAATAGTAAAGAGCAGGTTGTTATGTTTTTTTTGTGCGTGCAAATGTACACGGGTGCACGCCTTCATGCGTCGAAGTAACATTCCTTAGTATTGAATATACTTTTTAATTGCTATAATTGCTATACCAAAAAAAAAAGGCGACAACACGAATTTCCCGATGGGAACTCCTACGACGATATATCATGCAGTTAACAATTACAATATTCATCCTACAAGTTAGACGACTTAACCTACTATATTTTCTTATTTAAATACATGCTGTTTGGAGAATGCGAACATGGTTCGGGTTTACATTTATTTTGTGCATGCTGATGTGCTTTACTCATACAAGCTCTTTGATTCAATGTACTTGCCAATAATCTAAAAAATAAAGGCAAAAAATGGCTACAGGAAATAGTTTGTATCATTGTTAAGACCTCTGCCAAGGACAGGATACATTTTTCCAACGAATAAAGCTCCATCTTGGGTACCGACGAGTCAAGCCTGATGCCCCGCCTCGCGCGTTACACCTCGGGCTCAGCGCTGGAGGCCTAACGGTAAGGGGCTTCCAACCCCGGTTGGGTAGAAAGGAACCTAACAGCTTCCAAAATGACGGCTAACCGATGATCAACTTCCTAGCCTATGTTCCTGCACACTCTGATCCACCCTGCTGCGTTCGGATAACTGCCAATTCAGATACTCTCCTGCCACCTGTCAACCGGCAGCCAAAGGCCACAGCGGCTGGCATAAATCAGAAATAGGGGTCATTATCTGCGGCTGAGGAAAAGGCCTCTCTGCTGGCTTGTAGGGGACTGACACTAAAACGCGTCACCTTTAACAGACCACTGGTGAGGGGTCAGCACTCTAATGGACTCCTCCAGCCAAGAGGGCCAGGGGTGATGCCCTCCTCTCCCTGGGTTGTTACAGCAAATAAATGACAAGGACACGCCCAGCGGGGAACAAGGCCCTGCACATTCAGACTTCCCAAACTGGTGAAAATGTCCCGCACCTGTCCCTGACCTGTTACATTCATCAATCCTGTTTCCACCCAATTTTCTGTCATTCTCTATTGAATCATCTTGTGGCATTCCTATCCACTTGTGGGAGTCACTTTGGATTAATTTAGCAATTTATCTAAACTATTATTATGAAATATTTTTTTACCTACCAGAAATATTCCCTTTCCCAGCATTTGGCTTGACTGAAAAAAAAGTTTATTGAAAAAAAGTTATTTGGCCGTTGGAAGAATGATGGATATGCAGACACATATAATACAGCTGAGAAAACAAACCACCGTTTATTTAAAAATGTAAAGGACATTCGGTCAAAAAGTATTCATGATCCAAAAATATTAAAACTCTAATTAGAGTCAAATGCAGTCAACTGAGGATCATTGACACCGACCTTTAAAACAGAAGGCTAATCAGGAAATTGGCACAAAAAATACGTTACTCCTTTGAACGTAGTAAGACACAAATAAACAATGGTATCGGGCCAATTATAGTAATTTAAGCCTTTTATTTTGTATTCCGTTTCTCACATTTTCTAAATGTTATTATTGTTATTTCTTAAGATTATTTACCTCCTTTTATCATTGTTTTACCATTATATAAGAACTAGTTAATTATTCTGTTACTTTCTCATGTTCTGTGAAGCATTTTGTGATGCATCCTATGTACAAAATGTGCAACACAAATAAAGTTATAATAATCATTTGACATGAGAATGTAGTTAGGCAAATCTACATGTAAATTAATGAATTTCGTACCGAGAATGAGTGAAGAGATTTATTGCTATGCATCACGTTTAATTGTGTATTAACTCGGCTAACTAACCATCTGTGTTGTTTGGATAAACCAGAGAACAATGTATACGCAGCTACACTATTAAAACAACACTTTCTTTAGAAGTGCACCTGTTAAGGGACTGCTTGGTGCCTCATACAAACTCATCTCTATCAGACATCAGTGTCTTTTCACAATCCAAACTGTTTGCGCATGTCAATAATGCAGTGGTGAATGTGAACAAACTGAACACTGAGGAAACACGGAGCAGAACCCTGAAACCAGACTCATCTGTAAAAGCATTGGGTATACATACTGTTATTCCGTTAAAATCAAATGAGACCCTGTACCGCAGCAGTGGTGTGAAATTCACACACACTGCTCTTTCAAACCTTCCCAAAACTAGCATGCTAACAGACTACCATCACATCTTTCCAATGAAACAGGCTACTATCTTTAACCTTTAAAATAGCACAGTCACGCTAAAGCGGACCAGTACAAACGGACTGCTGTGAGGCAAAGTCTCAACCGTGCCACCTAAACATGTCCGCATTAAAGCCCCTGACCTGTGACCCCTGGTCAGAAGCCCCCACCCACCTGTGCAGGGAGGTCAGCGGGCGGCTGTGTGGTCAGCCTGGGTCTTGGGTGGTCGCTGCGGAGCGGTCTCCCTGGTGACCGCAGGGTCCAGCCCCCTAGGGAGAGGCTGCTGGTGGGGGGCATTCCGCCCAGGCCCGGCATTCCAGCGCCGGGCCAGAGACGCCCCGAACTGGGGAGAAACACCGCACCGCCAAAACAGCCTTCGCAAACCGGGCCTCCTCGGCCGATTTAAACACGAAAGACAGATGCTGGGAGGATCTTCTCGACAGTTTCAGCAGCTGGGAGCGAATCAAAGGAATGCGAGTCCTGCCAAACGCAAAGCCGTTTCAGCCCGGGTGGAAAACATCACCGTGGAAACGTCAGCTCACCTGCAGGCGGAGGGGTGTCGGCCAGCAAGTTCACAGGAAAAAAAAACGAGACTGAGAGGACCGTTCTCCTTCACCCGGCGAGCAGGCGTCAGACTAACATGCTGGTCGATAACGATTTAGGTCAAAAGACATTCCAAAACCTCCTACGGGGAGGAAGCTGAGTGGATGAACCGAGCTAGGGACACTTGAGATGTGGTTATCACAGCGCTTATACTTAGCAAGCTTAGGAGGAGGATGGGAAAGTTTAACTTACACTGTATCATATGAACAACCTAGAGCAGAGGCAGTGCCATATGCGCCAGACAAATGTGTTGCTAACAATAATAACAAACACGCTAATATAGAAAATGTACTCACTAATAATGGATGTGTTGCAAGTAAACGCGAAGGCGCTACTAAGACGTTTCAAAAACGGTTGAAAGATAATGTTCGCAGGAAGGAAACAGGAACGGCACTCTTTCAGGAGAAGAACAGCCTAGCGCTGGTGTCATGGCGTGTGGGCTGTGAGCACGTCCCGTGTGTGCCTGCAGCAGAGCCTGACAGCACATGCACAGCGAACACGTGCGCAGAGTGTACACAGCGCTCCCGGAGCCTGCTAGCAGGGTTAAGTCCACACACACACACAGCTAGCCTGAGCAGGTTTCAGGCCCACCACCCCCCGCAGCAGAGTGTCCACAGCGCTCCCATGAGCTTTGGCCCGGTGCGTCCGCTCACGTGAGATTCTCAGAAACGCCGTCCGGCCGCTGGAACCCCGGCTTGCAGCTCCGGGACTTTGGGTTAAATTCCCCAACAGGGAACCGCCATTGTACAAGCTCTGAATGAGGTACTTAACCCAAATTGCTTGGGTAAATATACAGCCATATAAAAGGACTGTGTGTAAAAAAGATTGTAATCGGTGCAAGTCATCCCGGATAAAGGCATTCTGGTAAAAAGAAATGTCTTAAATGAAAGTGACTCATAGCTTCAGTCTTTTTCACACACCTCAGTGATCACGGACAGTGACCGGGGGGGGTGAGGGTGGCCAACTCTTAAGCCATAAGTCCCCCCTTGTGGCAGGGGTTTGAACCCCATGTTCGTCATTTTCTCAGCCTCAGCCAGCATGGGAAAGCCAGACATAAAGCCGGTCTAGCTGGGCATGAGCTCGTGTTGGTAGCTTGTTGGGAGCAGGTAGCTCGTCAACCTAGCTTGAGCTGTTTTTTCAGCAGGGTTCCATACTCTGTTACCTGCTCTGCTTTCTATCTGAGTAAAAAAAATACAAAAAGGGCAGTCTCTCGCGCTCCCTTTTTTCATAAAGTCACTGGGCACAACAGTTTGTTGACGAGCTGAGAGTTCGACAGGCAGGTTCTTGAAGTGTGCAGTGTCCACAGCTGCCCACTCACCTGAATCTCCACACTGGAGCGGGGGAGAGGTTGCTGCAGAACAGAGCCAAGCTTCTGCGACTGCACATATCTCATATGCATACTCAACAGCAGTGCATCAGAGGAATTAGCCTCAGGACATTACGGTAGTAACAATAGCTGACGAGCCCTTATTAAAACAATCTGGACTTTGCGGATTAGTTTCCGACAAAATATAATTGGGAACATGAAAAACAGCAAACGACCTGTCACTGTACTTCTCCGCTTACAAGAGCCCGGAGCGTTCCTGGTTCCAGTCCCTGAAAATAAAACTGCTTCGCTTCAGCGACATCTCCGACCACAACGTACACAACTCGTGTTTGCGATTCGCTGAACTCCATTATTGGGTTTGAAAGCTAAACACAGGCTCTCAGGAAGCCGGCATCACATGATCACACCACAATGGGAAGCACGTCAAGCTTCAGAAAGGATTCCTTTCCTTTTGTTAAGGTTTCGCTGCAGGAGCCAGGAGTTCATTTCCACACAGTGAAAATACAGAGACACCGCAGAGGGACCGGTCCGTATCTGACGGCCAACGCTGATCCCTTCAAGGGCACGCCCTTCACCTGGGCCTCCAGATGTGGTTAAGGAGGGGACTCCGGAGCAGATCGAGGCCCGTCTCGAGCCAGACAGGAAAGGGAATGCGTGTCTCCAGATGTGGGGGACAGCTTTAAGAGCGGGCGGTTCTCCCGAGCCTCTCCGATTTCGTCTAGCACTTCAGTCTTTCTCCAGGGCTTCTTCTTCCCTTCTGCCCTCCACTCTGAGAAACAGGCATTCAGCTGTGAGCCTCAGGACCCTGGTCTTCGGTGCACTCCCCAACGCCCTGCACTTTGAGAAACAGGCATTCAGCTGTGAGTCTCAGGACCCTGGTCTTCAGTGCACTCCCCAACGCCCTGCACTCTGAGAAACAGACATTCAGCCGTGAGAATCAGGACCCTGGTCTTCAGTGCACTCCCCAACGCCCTGCACTCTGAGGAACAGGCATTCAGCTGTGAGTCTCAGGACCCTGGTCTTCAGTGCACTCCCCAACGCCCTGCACTCTGAGGAACAGGCATTCAGCTGAGAGTCTCAGGACCCTGGTCTTCAGTACACTCCCCAACGCCCTGCACTCTGAGAAACAGGCATTCAGCTGTGAGTCTCAGGACCCTAGTGTTCAGTGCACTCCCCAACGCCCTCCACTCTGAGGAACAGGCATTCAGCCGTGAGTCTCAGGACCCTAGTGTTCAGTGCACTCCCCAACGCCCTGCACTCTGAGGAACAGACATTCAGCTGTGAGTCTCAGGACCCTAGTGTTCAGTGCACTCTCCAACGCCCTCCACTCTGAGGAACAGGCATTCAGCTGTGAGTCTCAGGACCCTAGTGTTCAGTGCACTCCCCAACGCCCTGCACTCTGAGAAACAGGCATTCAGCTGTGAGTCTCAGGACCCTGGTCTTCAGTGCACTCCCCAACGCCCTGCACTCTGAGAAACAGGCATTCAGCTGTGAGACTCAGGACCCTAGTGTTCAGTGCACTCCCCAACACCCTCCACTCTGAGAAACAGGCATTCAGCTGTGAGTCTCAGGACCCTAGTGTTCAGTGCACTCCCCAACGCCCTCCACTCTGAGGAACAGGCATTCAGCTGTGAGTCTCAGGACCCTGGTGTTCAGTACACTCCCCAACACCCTGCACTCTGAGGAACAGGCATTCAGCTGTGAGTCTCAGGACCCTGGTGTTCAGTACACTCCCCAACACCCTCCACTCTGAGGAACAGACATTCAGCTGTGAGTCTCAGGACCCTAGTGTTCAGTGCACTCCCCAACGCCCTGCACTCTGAGGAACAGACATTCAGCTGTGAGTCTCAGGACTCTAGTGTTCAGTGCACTCCCCAACGCCCTGCACTCTGAGGAACAGGCATTCAGCTGTGAGTCTCAGGACCCTAGTGTTCAGTGCACTCCCCAACGCCCTGCACTCTGAGAAACAGGCATTCAGCTGTGAGTCTCAGGACCCTGGTCTTCAGTGCACTCCCCAACGCCCTGCACTCTGAGAAACAGGCATTCAGCTGTGAGACTCAGGACCCTAGTGTTCAGTGCACTCCCCAACACCCTCCACTCTGAGAAACAGGCATTCAGCTGTGAGTCTCAGGACCCTAGTGTTCAGTGCACTCCCCAACGCCCTCCACTCTGAGGAACAGGCATTCAGCTGTGAGTCTCAGGACCCTGGTGTTCAGTACACTCCCCAACACCCTGCACTCTGAGGAACAGGCATTCAGCTGTGAGTCTCAGGACCCTGGTGTTCAGTACACTCCCCAACACCCTCCACTCTGAGGAACAGACATTCAGCTGTGAGTCTCAGGACCCTAGTGTTCAGTGCACTCCCCAACGCCCTGCACTCTGAGAAACAGACATTCAGTTGTGAGTCTCAGGACCCTAGTGTTCAGTGCACTCCCCAACGCCCTGCACTCTGAGAAACAGACATTCAGTTGTGAGTCTCAGGACCCTGGTCTTCAGTGCACTCTCCAACGCCCTGCACTCTGAGAAACAGGCATTCAGCTGTGAGTCTCAGGACCCTAGTGTTCAGTGCACTCCCCAACGCCCTGCACTCTGAGAAACAGACATTCAGCTGTGAGTCTCAGGAACCTAGTGTTCAGTGCACTCCCCAACGCCCTGCACTCTGAGGAACAGGCATTCAGCTGTGAGTCTCAGGACCCTAGTGTTCAGTGCACTCCCCAACGCCCTGCACTCTGAGAAACAGGCATTCAGTTGTGTCTCAGGACCCTAGTGTTCAGTGCTCCACTCTGCTTAATGTGCCTTGAATGCGTTTATATTTTTATGTTATTACCTCCACCAATGAGGGTATGTCCGTCCGTGACAGGCATATCTGGGAAAGGAATGACCGGATTGCCCATTCATGTGAGGGAGACTCTTCTGTCTTGGCGGTGGTCTGCGCTCTATAGAGTGCATTCTTTCATTTGCTTTGATTTGTTTAATCTGTTTTCAGTTAGTCCACTGTAGGCTACGTGTTTGTTATAAAAGATGCTGTAGAAATAAGCGTATTACTTGCATAATTATGAAAACCATAAGTTACATGTCACAAGTTTCTTTGAACACATTGTTTTTAAAACAATACAATAACAATATTATGGTTGAATAGGTCCCATAAACCTGCTGAATGTATGACATATGCAAATACATTTTACATTACACAAAAGTCCCTAAACAAAAACAGAAGTACTCTTTGAATCCTTGCAGATAATTGTAATATCCTCTTGAGGCCTGGCAGAAAAAGTATTTAATTTTTTTACATAACACAAGTATCTTGGATGAGAAAAACATCTTGCAGTAAAAATATTTAGAAAAATATTACTTTATTTCTTTGAATGTCCGCTGTAGTGAATGTTTTCAGTATAATACAACGCTTGATATTAAGAGACTCACAAAAGTGAACGACCCGGTCATTGCCGGGTAGATATTTGTAGAGTAACAATACAAACGCTCGGTGATATTGGTTGTTATTCGCTCACTTGTCACAATAAGAAATGGCAATTAAAGAGAAGTTCATGCAATTAAGAAAACATGGAAGATTGGAACGTGTAACTTACAGGCATTTTACATTCTACACAACTAGATGACAACCATCGTTGCTGTAGTTATAAAAATGTTTCAGGGGGAAATGTAATGATGTTTTTCAGATGCAAGAGCCAAGTAAATTCCCCGACACCTGGAAGCGCACAGAACAGAGGCGGGACACCCGCTGAATCGGGCGCAGGCTTCCTGTCTGTGTCAGCTGACCCGATCCTCTCCCCTTCTAAAGCGTAACAACATCAGGACTGACAGGCTTTGCCGGGCCCGGCGTTTTGTTTTGGTGGAAAGTCCCGCCGTGAAGCGGGACCCCGCGAGACTGGAGCGTTTCCCGTCTTCGTTGGGCTTTTACGGGGAGCTGGCCGGGTTCCGGGCGAGGCCAGGAGGGGCGGGGTGCAGACGCAGGCCCGGGACGTCAGCGTGCGGCTGTCAGGAGGAATAAAGGGAGCGCGGCGTGAGCCTGCGCAGACACGCACGCACGCAGCTGCGCTCTGACCCCGCCCGGCGTGGCCCGAGGCCCCGCGCGCATCCATCACAGGGGCCGCCGTGTTCACACGTCCTGGACCGGAGCCGGCTGCGTCCCGCAGGGGCCTGCGAGTCAACCCCCACCTCCGCACACACCCTGAGAACGACAGCCGTCCGGGGTCTGGGGTCTGAGGCCAGGGCACTGCAGCCCGTGCAGCTGGCGGCCATTTTAGCCTGAAGAGCCTTTTAAAGCTGGAACGGGAGGCTCTGTAAGTGCGTCTGCGACGGACGGCGCGTTTCTGCGCGGCTGCGGCCGGCCCCCCTCGGGTTGTGAGTGCGTGCCGTGTTACCTCAGACGGGAGGGAGGCCAGCCTCCATTAACCTGCTTTTGGCTCGCTGCGGCGAAACTGGATCCAGGCACGGAACTCACGGCATCGGCTTACCCCTCACCCCCTCCCGAAATAACGGAATAATGCCCCGCTGCGCACAGCGAGGGCGAACGAGCACAGGCGTGGCGTGCCCGTTTAGTCTGCGGCGTTCCTTCATAGAGAAGCGCAGGCTGAGCTGGGCAGGGCAGGGCTGGGCTGGGACGGAAGGTTTGGGTTTCCAACAGCGGAAGGGGACAGGGGGGGCTGGCATGGCATCCGCCTCCCCGGATGGGCCCCGCACCCCTCCGAGGAGAGAATGGCATTCCTCTGCATCCTGCCTCTCTTCAGACACAACAGTGTAGTCATGAGGGGGGGGGGGACCACCTGTCCCTCCGCTCAACGCTCGCGTGCAGATCGAGGGTCCTCTTTAAATAGGAGCCACCTGCCCGCTGCGCCCCCTCCATTTTTCACAGTGTCTGTGACTGGAAAACCGGATGCACCGCGCCTCAGGCAGGGGACAGGCCCGAGGCGCTGGCACGGGCAGCGGGGCGCAGGCCGCCGGTCGGCTGAGCAGGTTAATGGAGCCGGACCACCCGCTGGGACGCAGACAGGCGTTAAGAGTAAGGCCGGCGGCTCAGACAGTGTCTGGAGACCGGGAGCAACACATTACTTAACCCTTCCAACAGCAGGTTTTCTTTATGGAATGGAATTTTATCGGTGTTCTGGAACTCGGTTGCTTTCAATGCACCGGCAGTGATTGTTACATCAGCATTAGAACGTTCCGTTATGAACATTCTTATCACATATTTCTGATCTCAGACCTTAAAGGGAAAGGACATTCTTTTTCTGTGTGGAAAGCGGTGATGCATTTCGGGGTGTTCTGAAAGCACGTTAACATGCGTCTGCTCTTCAGCTTTTGCTGCTGCTTCTTTTCTGTCTACTAAATGCACCCGGACACCATTGTGCTGGCAGACTGAACTGCACACGCAGCTGCTGCAGGTACGCTGCAGATTCCCGTCTGACCACAGGGGACACTCTTGGGCAATGAGCCAGGCACAAACCTGCTGACTAACACCCCCTCTCCCTGGGTGACGTACAGCCGATTAGACACCGCCATCTGTTCATGCAGGTCCCAAGCAGAGGTAACAAGGAATCTGCCCAGTAGCCTATAATCCGACCACACTATCATACCGATATTAGCAAAGTGCTCTGACATTGGTCCACCTTTCAGTGCAGCTGGGGTCCACCAATTAAAAAAGAGAATAAAAGCTCAACTCCACAGGGGTAATCAGTGGCATCTTGCAGATGTTTCAGAAGCGAGTATTTTTAGCGTTCGTTTATCCAAGTTAAAATCCTAACCGTGAAGGAAGATGGAGGTTTTCCTAACCTTCAAATGTAAATGTGTTACAGCGCAGAAGGGACCAATGAACCGAAGGTTAGTCTTGGTGAGAAAGATGTAAGACATGAGGCCCCAGAAGTGCTGTTAAAGTGCGACTCCAGCCCCTCGCACATTGAAGGGGACGTCTGGAGAGGGGGGGGGGCGCACCTGGCCGAATCCGTGGCAGGCCACAGAGGAGCAGACAGACCTTAAAGAGAGCAGGTGAGGCTGGCAGCTGGAAACCCAGTCCTCAGGTATCAGCTACACACACACCAGCCAGACTGACAGCACGGGGTGAAGCAGGGCGATCCTCTTACTCCTGCTCCAAAGGGGGGCGGGGGGGGGATCTCATAATACATATTAACGCTTTGAAGAGTCATTTTGGAATGTTTTTATTTTATTATTATAAGTGTTCTAGAAGTCCTGTTGCTTTCAAATTTACAGTGCTGATTGTTACATCAAGCACTAGAGTGTTCAGTCAAGAACATTTTAATCACATATTTGAGATATTACACTTAAAATCAGGGATCAAATCAAATCTGAGCCCTCAAAGAAATAATCCAACCACTTTTCTCCTTGGTAATTCACTGAACAATTAGTGCTAGATTGTCTTCACACCTGAGGGATGGTGGAAATCGAGGACCGTGATTTGATGATCCCTGCCTTTCCGGGTTAAAGGATGAAACTAGCGTAGACGTCTGTGCATTTACAATACGGCACTGGCAAACTCAATACTGGTGCAGCTGAACAATACTCACGTAAACCGTCTCAACTCTTGACACGTGAACTTAAACGCGTCAAACCGAAGCTTTGAGAAACAGGATCTCTCAGGGGGGCAGGTCAGGACCCTTACTTGGCCACAGCTGTCCGTGTTTCCACGGGCAGACAGATGCAAGGCACCGGGAGGCCGCTGGCTTCAGTTCTCCTCTCAGGGGTGACACGATGTCCTCTGTAACCTGATTAGCCGGGTCTCCTTACCTCCCGTGGCATCACCGCCGCCCTTTCTGCTCCGCAGCGCTCCTAGAGAGACCGTTAAAAGCCCTGCTGCTCATCATTCAGCAGCGCTGAAAGCCATGCGATTCTCAGCCCACAGGTGCCCTGTCTGCAGTCATCCTAACGGGTAATGTAAGGCTGCAGCCACTCTCCGGGGACGTGCCCCGATATCAAAAAAACACCTTGCCCTCAAATGGCTTACCTGCGTTTCCCTCGGAAAGAGGGGGGAGGGAACCCCAGAGGACCTATGTCACCATTTGCACACTCCTCTCTTGCCCCCCCTCTTTTGTGAAAGGCCCAGAGGAAGACTAAATCTCCCACACAGAACAGCACTTCTACACAGCCAGAGACACAATGACATGGGCAGTCTTCCAGACACACATGCTTTAAATGGGCTCATGCATACAGTAATACAGAGAGCCTATTCTGAACTTGTCCTGAACACATGTGAACACAGACAAGCACACAGTTCAGCAAGGGCAGTCTGCAAGGCATACATATGATATGCAATAGCACTCATACACATTTACACACTCAATCACAGAAACAGACCAGACACACACATACACAGCACAATCATACACACACACACACACACATAGCAGAGACAGACAGACAGACACACACACACACACAGCAGACACACACACACATAGCAGACAGACAGACACACACACACACACAGACTGACACAGCAGACACACACACACAGCAGACACACACACAGAGACAGACAGCACAGACAGACACAGACACACACACACACTCTCTCTCTCTCACACTCACTCACACACACACACACACAGACAGACCGCACAGACACACACACACACACACTCTCTCTCTCTCTCTCTCTCTCTCTCTCTCTCTCTCTCACACACCCACACACACACACACACCTTGTTGAATGAGCAGCTCTGGGCTCCGCAGTGCGTCAGCGGCCTTTCACAGGGAGTCATTCATAAAGGCAGCAGACAGGCCCGGTGCGTCACGAGCAGCCCCGCCAGCGGCCCCCGCGGAGACCTCACCCACGCAGCCCTTATCTCCCCCCCGCAAACCGGCCGCCACGTCACTCTGCCCACAGCCCCCTTTCATCCAGGCTCACGCCGGCCTTTATCAGCCGGGCACCGTCGGGAGGCCAAGCCAAACTCCACACGGCCCCCGGCCCACCACCCCATATCAACCCCTAAGTTGCGCTCGTATCTCTTTTTATTATATCGCTGCCTCTAGGCCAGGCCGATATCGTAAATGAAAACTTTAACCTGTAAAAGAAGGGTTGAAAAACATTTTTAAATGGTGAACAACACATGGAAACTACAGCAGCAACGAATACGGGGTGTGTTGATGTAGAGGATGAGCCTCTTTGTTGAATAACCGAAACGTCCTTGTGGATTCTGTCAGTGGGTCCTGAAGACACGCGATGGGCAGGCCGTCACAGGCTTCCTCCGCCCTGACCTTTCCACAGGGATTTAACATTCAATCCGCACGTCACAACAGTTTCTGACATTGACTTCAACGCGCTTATTCTACAAACATGGTTACATCTGTGGCATTCAAACAGAGCGGTGGGTTTTGGATGCTCCGAATCCAATTGTTTTCAATACCACAATCCAAGTAGGACCACAGGGAGCGGATAGTGAGTCAAATAGAAAATGAAATAAAACAAACAGCACTTGGAGACGGCCATAAAAAAAATATCTGAAGGCTCTCCTGTGGACTGGTTTATTACAGACGCACGTAATTTAAACCAGGAATCCAGCGCAAATCCCACTCCCAGTTCTGGCCAGTACATCTTTTATGCCATTTAGATCTGGGAAGGAATCAAACCGGACCGTAAGCAAGCAGCACGAGGCTGTTGTGCAACCGAGGCTGGTGGGAGCAGAAGCCACGGAGAGACCAGGGAACACTGTTGCCCGGTGACTACGGTGAACAGCACCTTTTGTGGCTCCACAGGGCTGTTTCAGTAACAACACTCAGGACTTCTCACAGACAAGCAGTCTATATTCCTCCTGGTTTAAAAAAATGTAAAAATAACAACGCAAGTCATTCTCACTTCACAAAGTGACAAAGGAAACTCAATGCCTTTATTACAAGTTACAGAAAGAACACAAACTGCATACCTCTGTACATTAAAAAAATATGGGTATTGGTTTGCTTTTGATCCGTTGCTTCAGCACTAATTCACTTTCCTGACGGTCGATAATTACATCTCGCATACGGCTTGATCCAGTGCATTCACCCAATCCTTATGGAATGTAGTGCAATATTCTGTTCTGCTGAAGAGGTGCTGGGGGCGGGGGAATAGCTTCGTGGGCCATTGCCTCTGTTGATTGAGAACACTGATTCCGGTTCTCCCAATAGAGAACACTGCTTTATTTGACTTACCGGTAAAAAGAATATTGACCAATGTGTACAGTTATTTGCCCCTCTATGATACAAAAAAATGAAAGATAAAACTTGTAATATTCTTTAAAATTGACCACCACCGCATAGCAGAAGAATAATTCGATATTAGTTTGAGCCAACTAAATGTTCAACAAACTCAGGAAGGGGCTGGATTATAAATAGGTTCTGATTCTTATACAGGGAAGTGGAGGACCATGAAGACAGCGAACACAGTGTAACTATCTGGCTTGCCAACAGCGTCATGAGGCAACTTAAAATTAAGTATCAAAATAAATAATGTTTAACAGACAAAACAAAAAAGGCCACAACCTCTCCCCACACTCCTGGACACATTGTCCTAATCCATAGGAATAAAAACTGAAACTAAGAAGAAAAAGACGACACCTTTCCCAGGGCCCCAGACAGGGCCGGGGACAGAGTTGCCCCGGACGGAGGTACTAAAGGCAGTACCGAGGGGCGACCCAGGCCTGTAAAATGCTCTGTAACTCTTTGATGTTTACACTGTGAATACATTCAGGTATTTGATGAGGTACGTTTGGCACACACTGATCGTCTTCAGTCTTTATTTTTTAGTTTCGTTTGCCTCCACACTCCTGCTCGCGCAGTGATCCTTTAGCTTCTTTTGCCGTAGTACCGGTCTCGTGTGACTTCCTCCCCCTCCTCCCCCCCTCCCTGGGCCGAAATGGAAATCAAGTTTTGACCAGGATTGTCCTGAAGAGTGAGAGTCCTTCCCCCGAGCCCCAGTGGAGGGTGCGGCGTGGGCCAGGAGGCCCCGGCCTCTCTCAGACGGCCGTCCCGCCTCCTGAAAGCTGGGAATGGGGTGCCGGGGCGGGGGCGGGTGGGGCCGGGGACCTCCGGGGCCCCCTCCCGCCTGAGCCCGTGTCTCCCAAACGTTTCTGCTCGGCAGTTCGTTGGGAAAAGGCGATCCCAGCCAGGCCTCAGATGCCGTTGGTCAGGTCTGCGATCACCCTGGCCTTCACCAGCTTCCGCAAGAACTCCTTCTCCTTTGAGATGTTGTGAGTCCATGACTGCATGAGGGAGAGAGGGAGAGGGGGAGAGAGAGGGTGGGAGAGAGAGAGAGAGAGAGAGGGAGAGGGAGGAAGAGGGAGGGAGAGTGGGAGGGAGAGAGGGGAGAGGAAGAGGGAGAGGGCGGGAGAGACAGAGAGAGGGGAAGAGGGAGAAAGAAAGGGGGAAGGGGGAAAGAGAGAGGGAGAGTGAGGGAGAGAGGGAGAGGGAGGGATAGAGAGAGAGACACACATACAGAGGGCCTTTAGACTGAAGTTCATGTCACCTTGCACAAAATGCATGCTTGCTAAAAAGCTTGCCTAAATCCCATACATAACCAGAGACAATGCGCTAAAGTACTTCAGGTCTTTTGATCGCTCCAAACAAAACCTCCTGACTGATAGGAACAGCGAAAGGGAGAACGTCAACTTGAAAGGGATCAGCCACAGCAAACAGACCATTGTGCCTGAGAAACAACATGCATTGTTCAATCAGAGCCGCCAAGAGCGGGGCATTCAAGGCACCATGAAACGCGAACGCAGGATTACGAGAAGACCACGTCCAATTCAGGGAGAATGAATTTTGATTCGTGTGTGAATCGATCGCACTGTCTGTCAAAAGAAGCAGAGAAAATGGACGGCAAAGTCTAGCATGCAAACAAGCTAACATCCCTGCTTCTACACAATGTGATGGTTGAGACTATTAGGTCGCTATTAGCTACACCTCAGCATAGTCAGGTTATGACCAGCAGTGGTTATGCCTCTCTCAGGCTGACTTACAGTTACCAGACTAAATGATGGCCAAATGAGAGAAACCACGTGTGTTTACAGAGACACTGGGTAACCAACGAAGAGACCAATGACGATGTCTTTGTTCACACACAGAGAAACAGTGGAATTGTGGATATCCAGCAGCTCTTATTTGCCTCCAGGTGCTACTAATGCCATTATCAACAGCAAAACAATTATTTTATGTCGTTAAGAATCCGTGTTTTATTCTCAGGTTCAAAGACGACGTCTATCCAAAGTGAAACGCACACACACACAAGTTGACAAGCACTGGTCAAGTACACAATTTTATGATGATTGTAGATGATGTAATGGACCTAGGCCTGGAATTAGGTTCAAGGAAGCAAGGCACCCCGTGTAATATTTCCTGCGGTACATAATGTGTACATCATGTACATCAAATACAGCTGTGCAGGTGAACATCCCAAATATTTCCACATTCATTCTGAGGGTCCAGTAGCAGACATTGGAACAGTAGCTCCTTGTACTGTACCCTTTACTCCTATGTTCCAGTCAGAAACCATTTGTCAATATCTGGGAGTTTGAGAGAGACAGTTTCACCCCCTCTGCATGAGTCACCAAACCAGGAAAACGCATCCCCTTCCAGAAACTTCCCCTCACAGCTCCAGCCAGGAAACGGCTTTCACGTGAAGAACGTTCTGCACTCTGCGACAGCTCTAAAGAGCGGCCAAGGTGCCGTAAATCAGCCCGCCTGCGGCCCAGAAACAGGGGGGCAGAATGTCCCTGTGAGGAGCACGACCTGGGTGGACCCCCGCCGTTCCCCTGAGGGGGCCACGTTTCACCCCGGCCGCCCCCGAGGGGCTCAACTAAGCGGGGCGCCACAGACGATGGCGGGTCGTTGACGGATCGTGCTAACACCGTGGCTAAGCCAGCGCTAGGCTAATGCTTCCCTGTGAGCTGCCCATTAGCAGGCTCACCAATTTCTCCCTCCGAGCTGGCTGGCGCTAAGGTCGCGCTAACATCGTGCTAACGCTCCTTCCTGAGCCGGTCATTAGCGGAAACGCCACGCTAACGTCTCTCACCGAGCCGCTCATTAGCGTGGAAGGGCGCAGCGATTGCAGAGAGGAACGGCGGCGAAAACTTCAGTCGCGGCGCTCCCCTTGATTTACGGCAGGCTGAGGAAATTCAAACCAGACTTTCTCAGAGAAACATTTTCTACCTGCCTCGGCACTTCAGTCCTCCGTTTTCAAACATTTTACTGTTTCTGCTCTGGGTCCCGTGGGAGGATGAGGAGGACTGTACACTTACTCCCCCAGTCATATACTGGAATGCTCCTTTGGTCTCCTGACTGTTATTCCTAGCTGTGTTACCCGAATTAGCTATAGGTCTGCGTACCTACGGAAAGCAAAAGGCATTTTCCACAGCAGATTTACCAAGGCTCAACTCCACGTACTCTCGAGCCCACGCAAGTCAGGTTGAAAGTGTGTTTAGCCTGTGAAAAATATAACCGAAATGGCTTTTAATACTCCTTGTGAGGCAGAGTGGAAAATGGACGGCAGTTTCCCGCAACTACAGCGACTAAAGTGCTTTATAATTAATGTCCTCTCATTCACATACACTCACACACTCACACAGAGAATGAAAGGCAGCACTGAGTGTAAGATCAGTGTTCGGGTCTCCAAAGAAATCTGAATCCAGCGAGAAACATCTTGGAGGCAGATTTTGGAGGCCACAGCAAGGATGAACTGATCAGAATTCCGGGGTCAACAGGACAAAGAACCAGCGTAATTGGGAGCACTGGACCGGGACCAAGAGCCAGGATGGGTCAGTGGAAGCCAGACTCCAATCTCCCAGGCAATCCTGTGCTATCAAAAGCAGCACTGGTCTCCACACTCACACACTTGTACTAACAAACGTGTTAAAAAAATCCAAGATCACCTCCAAGACTTCTCTGTAGAGCCTGCTGACCAATCGGATGCAGCGTAGTGGTGAAGGTACATGACGGGGACCCGCAAGGTCGGTGGTTCTAATCCCGGTGAAGCCACAATAAATCCGCACAGCTGTTGGGCCATTGAGCAAGGCCCTTAACCCTGCATTGCTCCAGGGGAGGATTGTCCCCTGCTTAGTCTGTACATCGCTCTGGATAAAAGCATCTGCCAAATGCCATTAATGTAATGGAATGTAATGTAATGTAATGGATGCAGACGTTTCCGTAAGCAAAAGGCTGATCGAAGCAGACGCGCAAGGCAAAGCCTGACTTGACGGATATCGTCATTTCGCCCTTGTAGTTTCCTCAGCAATAAAACATCCTTAGAGCGCCCAGGCATCTTCCCAACTCAATACTTAAAAGTCAAATTCTCAGTGGGTGGCTTTCGCCAAGAACGGCCTGTTCCATCACGTCCGACCGCGAAGGGTCGAAAAAAAAAAATCGACATTTATGGTTTCCTCTTCCACTCCTCCGAATACCTGCCCTTTCATATCTTAGAAATCGGCATTAGCACAGCATTTCCTCACAAGACAGCCGGGATGTGGGGATAAACCTGGAAGTAATTCGGTCGGGGCAGTGGCGGGATGCGTGCGGATTACTGCGGACCGCTCGCTGAGAGAGACGAGACCCGCCGCCTGTTACAACACCGCCCGACGAGCCGGATGATATACGGATTTCCCCGAGAAGAGGCCGCCTTAAGCCACCCTAAATAACCGGGCCGGCTCGGCCCCCGGGGCCCTCTCCCTCACGCTCAATAATTCAGGACGTGACAGGCGGGTGGCGGGCATGTGTGGCTGCAAATTGAAACGCAAGAACAGCGTGCGCCCGCGGGGAGCGGGAGCGCGGCGGATCACGTGACCCGCGTGGAAACGGCCCGTCCGCGCGGCTCCGGAGAGCGAGGCGGTGTCGGCCGATTTACGCCGACAGGAGGCCCCTGGGCGTTTAACCCTTCACGGCGTGAGACGGTCACGTAATGCGCGTAGAATTC